>NW_027187347.1:17769497-17830274 GCF_028583685.1 Petaurus breviceps papuanus
CTCTCTCTCTCTCTCTCTCTCTCTCTCCCTTCTCTCTCTCTCTCTCTCTCTCTCTCTCTCTCTCTCTCTCTCTCTCTTTTCTCTCATTTCTCTCGTTTCTGTCTCTTTCTTCTCTGACTCTTTCTCTGTGTTTCCCTTTCTGTGTCTCTCTTCACTCTCATTCTCCCTCCCTCTCACACACAGTTGATAGAACAATTTCCCACAAGCATCACTTGCATCAGTCTTCCACCTTTAAGAAACTGCCCCCTTGCTACCTTAATCTAGTTGCCTGAAACTCCTCCGAGGCCTGGCATTTAAGTTCCTTTCCTCCCCTAAGCTCCCAGAACACAAACTCCCTGCCCTGTGGAGAAGGTCCATTTGGACCCTCTGCTCAAACCATGTTAACCTACTCACTATCTCTTCCACTTATTTGTTCCCACTTCCATGCTTTTGAGTGTGCTTCTACTTATTCCATTCCTGGAATCTCTGCTAGCTTCTCTTTGCCAATCTATGTTCTCTATGAACTTTTCCTCCAGGAAGCCTTCCATGATTGAACCCGGTTCATTCCATTATTTAAGATCTTGTCAACACTAAAGTTTTCAATATGCATTTGAATATTAATTTGAATTTCATGGTTTGTTTCTCTGTAAATGTTTTATTTTGTTCTTGCTTGAGAGTTGCTTTGTAGGACCTGGATTCAGATCTAAGTTCTGCCACATACTATTTGTGGGACCTCAAGCAAGTCTCTTCATTTCTTTGGGTCTCAGGTTTTTCATCTATTAAATGAGATGGTTGGACCAATGAGAGGATAGTTATACTTTCTCCTAACACAGAATTAGCACTGGAGTCAAGAGGATTTGAGCTCAAACCTGACCTTGGGCACTTACTAGCTGTATGAACCTGGGCTAGTCTCTTAACTCTGATTGCCTCCAAAAAAAAATCTTATCTCAAACCCTTATTGTGTGATTTTGGGAAAGCCATTTATCCTCCCTAGGTCTCAGTTTCCTCATTTGTAAGATGAGGGGTTTGGACTAGATCACTCTCTCTCTTTCTCTCTCTCCATACACATACATTAAAAATTTTAATTATAATTATGTATATACATGTAACTATATATTTATGTATAACTATATGTAACTATATATGTACATACATATATAGATAATTCAAAAGCAATATATACATATATTGTTCTATATTCATTTTCTCATTTGAGCTTCACAAAAAAACCTGTCAAAAGTTAGCTGAGATACTCCTGTTTCCATCTTATAAATAGGAAGACTGAAACCTGGAATTAAGTGACTTACCCAAGGTCACAGAGATTGTAAGCCCCAAAGTGGACATGGGGGACAGACTGAGATATGGAACTATTGTAGTAGCTTCCTATTTGGTCTCTGTGGATCAAGGCTCTCACCACTCTGCAGCCTCTGACATAGCTACAAAAGTGATTTTCCTAAAGCCCAGGTCTGACCATGTCACTCCTTTACTCAATAAATTACCTCTAGGATAAAATATTACCTTCTCTATTTATATTACAACCGCATTCTCCACTTAACCTTTCCAGCTTTATCATGCCTCAGTTCCCCTTTTTGTACCCTACAGTTGTGCCAATTTTCCCTTCTTGCTGTTTTTCATAAAGGACACCCTATTTCTTACCTTTGTATCTTTCCATTGACTGTGATTTATTTCTGGAATGCCTTATCTCTTCACCCCACTGCTTAAAATTCCTTCTTTCCTTCAAAACTCATTTCCAGTGCCACCTTCTATATGAAGCCTTTCCAGATTCCCTCAGCTCCATTTATATCCTATAGCCTCTTAAATTACTTAGTTTTATTTTTGCAGATACATGGTTGTTGTGTACCCTGTGTATTTCCATTGTCTAGTACCTAGCAGACACAATAAATGCTTGTTAATCCTTAAATAACTTTCTTATTTTTTTTTTTTTTTGCCTTTTGGAGGGCAATTGGGGTTAAGCAACTTGCCCAAGGTTACACAGCCAGGTGTTTCTGGGTGGATGCTGAGTGTCTGAGCCCTGGAGCTGGTGCTCTTACTCGCTGTGCTACCTGGCTGCTGCCCCCCCCCCCCCAACTTTCTTATTCTTAATACCAAACAAACAAGCCTTCACTTTATGTTGCCATTCCTTTAAACTGTCATTTTGTGGCTCTCCAACCCTTCTAAGCCAAACTCCAAGAAAGAATTGGCTACACTTGTTGCCTCTTCTGTCTCACCACCCACTCACTTCTCATCTCTTCTTTTTTTTAATTTAAAAGCTTTATTAACTGCTGATTTACATCATTCGTTTCTGCCAGATTTTTGAGTTACAAATTTTCTCCCCGTTTTTCCCCCACCATCCCCCCAAAACAGCAGTCCTACAGGATATCCCCTACTCCAATCTGCTCTCTCCCATATTTTCTCTCCCATACCCGTTTCAACTTTTCCAGTGGATCTTTATGCCTCAGTGCCTGTATATCTTTTTTTCTTAATTACATGTAAGATGGTATTAATAATAGTATATATACATATATATATATATATACACACACACACACACGCACACACACACACACACACACATATATATATATATTTGAATATTTGATTTAAACTTTCAATTCCAGATTCATTCCCTACCCCCCCCCTGCCACCCACCCCCACTGGGGGGACAAGCAGTTCAGTATAGGTTGTACATGTGTGGCTAATGCAAAACAATAATATAGTAGATGTATTGTAAAAGACTGACTATATTTCCCTCCCTCCTATCCCACCTCACACTTGTTCTATTCTCTACTTTGATCCTGTCCCTTTTCAAAAGTGGGTGCTTCCAACTTCTCTCCCCCCCAGCCTACCCTCCCTTCCATCATCCCCCCTCACATCCCCTTCCCCCCCTATTCTCCTGGAGGGTGAGATCCCCTATTTAGTGTGTATTTCCCTCCCTTCTCAAGCCAGATTCAATAGGAATAAGGTTGACCTATTCCCTTTTGCCTTCCTATTCTTCCCCTCCATTGTAACCATTTTCCCTTGCCTCTTCTGTATGAGAGAGTTTGCCCCACTCTGTCTCTCCCCATCTCCTCTCATTATATTCCCCTCTCACCTCTTAATTTCACCTTTTAAGTATCATCCCTCCCTGTTAAATTGGTCCCATGCCCTCTATCTATGTATACCTGTAAACGTATATACACACATTCACATATGTATTCATATGCCCGCATACCCTCATATAAAGACATATATATATACATATATATATATATATATATATATATATATATATATATACATATATTTCTAATCCCTTCAATTACTGAGAAAAGTTTCATAGATTACAATTATTGTTTTTCCATGTAGAAATGTTAATAGTTCAACTTTGGCCAGGTGGCTCAGCGAGCAAGAGCACCGACTCCAGTTCTGGGATAACCCGGATCAAATCCGGGCCCAGACACTCAGCACCACACCCAGAAACAACAACTGGCCATGCAACCCCGAACAAGCCACTCAACCCTGATTGCTTAAAAAAAAAAAATAGTTCAACTTTGATAAGTTCCTTATGATTTCTTTTCCCTGTTTACCTTCTCATGCTACTCTTGCTTCTTGTATCTGAATGTCAAATTTTCTATTCAACTCTGGTTTTTTCAGCAAGAATGCTTGAAAGTCCTGTATTCCACTGAATGACCATATTTTCCCCTGAAACATGATACTCAGTTTTGCTGGGTAGGTGACTCTTGGTTTTAATCCTAGCTCCCTTGACCTCCGGAATATCACATTCCAGGCCCTTCGATCCCTCAGTGTAGAAGCTGCCAGATCCTGGGTTATCCTGATTGTGTTTCCACAATATTCAAATTGTTTCTTCCTGGCTGCTTGTAATATTCTCTCCTTAATCTGGGAATTCCAGAACCTGGCTATAATATTCCTAGGAGTTTTCTTTTTGGGATCTTTTTCAGGAGGTGATCGGTGGATTCTTTCAACCTCTATTTTGCCCTCTGGTTCTAAAACATCAGGGCAGTTTTCTTTGAGAACTTCCTGGAGGATGCTTTCCAGGCTCTTACTTTGGTCATGGCTCTCAGGCAGTCCAATAATTTTTAAATTATCTCTCCTGGATCTATTTTCCAGGTCAGTGGTTTTTCTCATCTCTTCTTGACCCCTAATAACTCTACGGAAACTCCTTTATCAAAAGTTACCAGTGATCTTTTCACTTAAAACTAATGTTTGTTTCTCAGTTTTGTCTTCTGTAGTTTTTGCTTGATGATCATTTTATTCTCACGGATATCAGGGCTTGATTTATTGTGTGTGCCAAGGGATATCAGTGATTTTGTCTCTATAAGAATCTATTGTACCCATCAGGGATATGCTGGTAAATGTTTAACAATGGAAGGAAGGAAGGAAGGAGAAGGAAGGAAGAAAAAGAAAGAAAGAAAGGAAGAAAGAAGGGAAGAAAGAAAGGAAGGAAGGAAGAGTATGTTCAACACACTTTTAATATTTAATCTGCATAATTAACAATTTCTTCATTACTTTCTTAAGTCTAGAAATCAACAATAAGTCAAGCCCTGATTTGTAGCATTTACTAATTTCCAAGGTGTAAATGTTCACACTGAAAATATAACAATCAGCTAAAAAACTGGTTCAGTTAGCTCCATCACACCTTTGTTCTTACTGAGTCTTAGTCCTTGTGCCCCTAAACTAACTGCTATGTGCAGAGATTGTTGGAGGTGAGAATTTAGGAACACTTTCAATTACTTTTTTCAAAAATATGTCTTTTTTCTTTATATCGCAGTCATTTCTGGAGAACATAAGTCTTTGCCCCATACCCAACATACCAAGTCCTCCCTTGGATAAAGAAAAAAAATTGAGCACAAACATTATGGCACCTGATGGCACCTGACAATGTAGATCATATTTTGCCCCAGCAGGAGGGATATTTTACTTCCTGTTCTCTGGAACCTTTACTAGTTTTTCTTCCTTTAAAAAAATCAGTTGTTATTTATTTAGTATTTGGGTTAGCATTACTCTTTTTTGTTTGGCCTTTTGGAGGACAATTGGGGTTAAGTAACTTGCCCAAGGTTACACGGCCAGTTTTTTTGGTGTGGGTGTTAAGTGTCTGAGGCTGGAACCAACCTGGGGTCCTCCTCACTCCTGGGCCGGCACTTTACTCACTGTGCCACCTAGCCACCCATTAACATATTTCTTTTTTTTTTCTTTTTGCCTTTTTTGAGGGCGATTGGGGTTAAGTAACTTGTCCAAGGTTACACAGCTAGTTTTTTTGTGTGTGTATATGTTAAGTGTCTGAGGCTGGAACCAAACTCAGGTCCCCCCGACTTTGAGGCTGGCGCTTTACTCACTGCACCACCTAGCTGCCACTTTAGCATGACTTTTGAAGTTGACTTGCTGTACATGTAGAAAATTTTCACAACTGATGTGTGTGTATGTGTGTGTGTGTGTGTCTATGTGTTGTGCAAAATCAGGTCCTGTAGGAGGGTTATGCATGGAAATATGCTATAGTCTTAAAGAGAGGAGAAGATGTGCTCATCAAAGAATTACTTCATAGTGTTTTGTATCAAGGAACTAAAAATTCTTGTAATAAAATAAATATTGCACCTAGAATCTTTGGTTCAAAAGAACAATTGTAGCCCATACAAATCAGGTGGTAACATGTGTGTGTGTTGGGGAGGGGGGTTGGATCACTTTACACCAGCTACTTAATGGGTGCCCAAAACAAGTATTATGCAGCATTCAGTATGCAAACAATAAATACGAGTTAAAAACCACAAGGAACCACCTTACCATTTTTCATTTCTAACTTTAGCAGGAGACTAAAGTATGGTCCTAGCTTTTACATTTCTGATTTATAGCTATTTCTTAGTCACTAACCAGATGAGGGATTTGGCCCTCTTGAAAAGTCCATCATACACGGCCCCATCATGCCCTTTAGACAGTTTTTATTGTTCAGTCATTTTAGTTGTATCCAAGTCTTCATGACCCCATTTGGGGCTTTCTTGACAAAGATACTGAAGTCGTTTGCCATTTCCTTCTCCAGCTCCTTTTACAGATGAGGCAGACAGGGGTAAGTGACTTGCCCAGAGTCACACAGCTAGTAAATGTCTGAGGCAGGATTGACTCCAGGAAGATGAGGTCTTCCTAACTCCAGGCCTGGTGCTCTACCCACTGTACCATCTAGCTGCCCTTTGCTTGGCTATATATGTTTGTAACAAGTTTTCTTCTTGCTTTTTCAACGTGGGGGAAAGAGGAGGTGAGAGGGACAGAATTCAGAGCCGAAAATAAAATAAAATAAAAATTTTAAAAGACATTCCCCAATTGATAGGCACATACTTTGTTTCCAGTTTTTTTTTTGTTATTATAAGCTATGAATATTTTGCTGTATATTAGACTTTGTTTATGCATTAAATCTTTCCTGATCCTTGTAGCTAGCTGTGAGTGCCCTAGTTCCCATAATAATCTTGTATTCTTTTTGCATATTTTCTCTATACACATGTTAATATGTAGGAATGGAAAAGGCAATGGATTTGGATTCAAAGCATATAGGTTTGAATCTTTATTGAGTTCCTTACTCTTCCTATGACCACAGTCAAGCCTCTTAACTTCTCTAGGTGTAGGTGTTTCATCTACAAAATAAAGGGGTTAAACTAGATTTCCCCCCCAAATAATCATATGTTGTCTCTTCTATTGAAGGTAAGCTCCTCTGGGGCAGGGACTACTTAACTTGTTCCTTTGTATCCCCTGCACTTATCATGGTGTCTGACAGGTAATTTTATTGTTGTTCAGTTGTGTCAAGTCCAACTCTTCTTGACCCCATTTGGGGTTTTCTTGGCAAAGATACTAGAGTGGTTTACTATTTCCTTCTTCACCTCATTTTACAGATGAGGAAACTGAGGCAAACAGGGTTCAGTGACTTTACCAGGGTCAAACAGCTAGTGTCTGAGGCCAGATTTGGACTCAGGAAGATGAGTCTTTCTGACTCCAGGCCTGGCTCTCTATCCACTTAAGCCATCTAGCTGGCATATAATAGACACTTAGTAAATGTTTATTAATTGACTTTTGGTTGGTATACATTTTAGTGAGGCATTGTGGTACAATGGAATAAGTGTTTGATTAGGAATCAGAGTATCTTGGTTCAAACCCTAGTTCTGTTTTTTAAAAAAAAACAACTGTGTGATCTTGGGCAAGTCACTTAATCTCTGGGTCTTCGTTTTTTCATCTGTAAAATATGAGGGTTGGGCCAGTTAATCTCTAAGTTTCCTTCCAGCTCCAAGTCTATGATCCTGTGATCTAATGATGACTCTGTACTAGAGAGTCATGGAATAAGAGTGGTAAGAGAAATACAAATGAAAACAATTCTAAAGTTCCTCCTCATGCTCATCAGTTTGGCAAAATGATTTTTAAAAAAGGAAGATAGCAGCTGCTGGAAAGGATATGAGAGGAAGAGAACACTAATACACTGGTGGTGGAGCTGTGAATTGATCCGATCATTCTGGAAAGCGATTTATAACTATATCTTAACAATCATTAAACAATGAACAATGCCCTTGGACATAACAATACCACTACTAGGCTAATAACCGAAAGAGATCAAAGAAAGAAGAAGTGGAGTCATATGTAAAAAATGTTCATAGCAGTGGTTTTTTTTTTTTTTTTTGCAGTGGAAAAAAAATGGAAACAAAGTATGTGCTTATCACCTAAGGGGATGGCTGAATGGATGGTGGTATATGAATTAATGGAGTTTTGTTGTGCTGTAAGAAATGGCAAAAGGAATGGTTTCAGAGTAACATAAGATAACTTTTATAAACTGATGCAAAGTGAAGTGAGCAGAACCAAAAGAGTAATTTATTCAATGTCCACATCATTGTAAAAAGTAGAATAAGTTTGAAAGACCTAATAATTCTGATCAATGAAATGATTAATTATGATTCCTGATGATTGATGATGAGGTATGCTTCCCAGTCCTTGATAGAAAGGTGATATGCTTACCAGTGGAGCAGAATGAGATGCACACTGTGTATTATTTTGCTTAACTATACTTATTTGTTACAAGGGAAGACTTTTTTGAAGGCAGACAGGAAAAAGTAATAGTGATTCCTCCTTCCCCCCTGCCCCAAAAAGGGAAAAGATAAGAAAAAAATGCCAAAAAAGGTTTTAAAAAAATAAACCACAGGCAGAACAGAATGAAGTTCAGAGCGAGACAAAGACGCAGGATAACTTTGGAATTAACATGTTGAATTTATTTTATATTTTTAAAAGACTGTACTTCATATTCCTTTTTGCATAGAGAAATGTTTGTTGATGCTTGCCAAATTCATAATATTTACAAATTTATGTAAACCTTAAACATATAACCCTTTATTCTTTTCTTTGTCTTCTAAAGCATGAATAAATAGCTTTTAAGCTTCTTGGTTTTCTTCCACAGGTCGTGAACTTCCCCTTGTACACCAGAAATGCTCTGACTTTCAGAATGCCAATTTGCTACGGGGCACCAACCTTAACGTTCAATTCCTTCTCTTCACTCCTTTGGATCCTAGCTGTGGGAAGCTGGTAAGAGAAAGCAGTGACCTTCAGAATTTTGGATTCAACACCTCTCTGGAAACCAAGTTAATTATTCATGGATTCAGGTAAAAATAAAGAGGTCAACAGGAGCTCCCTAAAGAGTCCACACTTAGACCCACATTTTTACTTGATAATAAGTAGTATTGTGCTCAATGGTACCATGAAAATACAATGGAAAAAGAGTAGAGAAAAGAGGGAATGGACTGACTGACCACCTGTTCAAATACTCACAATTTTAACAGTGCTTTATATATACACACATACATATAATATTACCAGTTCCTGAAGAGTTACATATAACATAACCTTTCTGGACCTCAATTTCCTCACCTATAAAATGGGGGTGTTGGATTAAATCATCTCAAAGATCCCTTCCATCCAATCATCTGCCAAAGTAATTTTTTTTTTTTTAAGCAATTGGGGTTAAGTAACTTGCTCAAGGTTGCACGGCCAATTATTTCTGGGTGTGGTGCTAAGTATCTGAGCCCGGATTCGATCCCCAGGTCATCCTGACACTGGGGCCGGTGCTCTTACTCACTGTGCTACCTGGCAGCCCCCAAAGTAATTTTTCAAAGTGATTTTTCATATCTGACTATCATGTCACCACCACCTCCCTCTCCTCCAAACTCAATAAACTTTAGTGGCTCCCTATTAACTCAAGTATCAAATAGAAATTCTTTTGGCTTTTAAATATATTTATATTTATAAATGCTATAAATATAAAAAAAAGCTGAAGGCTTTTAAAGCCCTTCACAGTCCAGTCCCTTCCTACCATCCCAATCTTCTTACACATTGCTTCCTTCCCCTCCTTTCTTCACTTCGTAGCTTCCCTGACTTACTTCAAGGCTCAGTTAAAAACCTACCTTCCCTAGACAACCTTTCCTGATAGGCTCTCTGAAAATGACTTGTTTTGTGGGTTTCATTTTCATTATCCTGGAAGAACAGGATTCCCTTTGATGCTGCTATGGCATAGTGGAAAAAGCAATGGACTAGAAACAGGGGTATTAAAGAGCTATAGAAATGCCAGTTGTCGTTAATATTGTCACTATTACTATTATTAGCTTATAGTTACCAGGCCTCCAGTCTGGTGATAACTGTAATGGTAATGGTAATTTGAAGATCTTCCCTTCCCCTTCATAGGCCTAAGGGAATTTGAAGATCTTCCCTGACTCCTAATAGATCAAATGTAATCACATGGAGCCTGTGGTAGGAGGAGTTTCCTGAAGGGTGGAGCAGAGCCCACAGGAAGCTGGGAGTCAGAGCAGTTAGATGGAGGGAGGAGAGAGAACACAGGCAAGGAGATAGCTAGGCTCCTGAGTATTTGTGGGAAGGCTAAAGGATGGCGTGGCTTCCTGCTGTGTTATGGCATATTGACTTCTTTGTTGTTATGATGGATTCAGTTTTCTGGTTTTGGGATTTGACTTTCTGGTGTCTGAATAAATGTTTTTGCTTCTGTCTTCTATATGTTTTCTCTCTTTTATATGTTTGCTTCTGTCTGTTATAATTTGCGATTCAGAACTGTGCCAGCATAGTCATAGTCACTATTGGTGCTATAAATATTGCATTGGCACTATAATAACTTAATTTCCTGAAACTTTCACTGCATTCCTGCTAAGTTCATGCAATATTTATGAACCAATACAGGGGTATGTTGGTAAACATTTAGCCACCAGCCTCTCTAAGAGAAAATATATGAACACATGCTTTTTAGAATTATTACTGAGTTGTAAATGCTTTCATGGAAAATGTAATAATTACCTTTCAGTTTGAGCTAGACAGCATACCCTTGATTAGAACTTAGATAATTATTGATAATTGGAGCTTGAAGGAACTGTGGAGATCATCTGATCAAATTGTCTCATTTTACAGATACAGACATTAAAGTGACCAATACTAGGTTATGTAGGCAGAATAATAGCAGGAACAAACCTAGTTCCCCTGGCTCCAAGTTCAGTCCTTCTCCTGAGCTATATAGAAGGCCTAGAAGTCAGTTCTAGCTCCATTTATTACTAGCTAGGTCACATTGAAGTCACTTAACCTGTCCTGGAAAGTGTCCTGAAGATGACCAGGATGCTGAAGGGCTTCAAAATCATTCTCTATGGTGATTGGTGGAAGTATCTGTAGCTGCTCATCCTGGAGAAGAAAAGCCTTAGAAGACATGATAGCCATCTTCAAGTATATAAAGGATTGTCCTGTGAAAGAAGGACTCAAATGGCCCCAGAAAGAATAACTAAGAGCAATGAGTAAAAGGCAGAGATGTAGACTTAGGCTCAGTATAAGGGAAAACATGCCTCAGGAATCCCAACTAGGTTCTGGTTGGACTAGATGGCCTCTGGGGCAGGGGCATGCTGGTGTTTAACTGATTCTTCCCCCTCAAAACCACATGATGCATTTTAAATTTGACTTGCATTGTTAACATTTTTTCCATCATTTCCTTAGGTTTAGACAATCAACAAAACAATAAATCATGCCCTGATTTGTAGCATTTGCCTATTTCCAAGGTGTAAATGCTCACAATGAAAAGTTAATGAACTGCTCAAGATGGTAAGAGCTGACTAATACAATCTTGCTCTGAGTTTGGGATTTGTTTTCTCATCTGTAAAATGGGGATAATTTTGTCCCACCTAATTTACAGAAATATTGTCAGGATCAAGTAATACAGTATGTACAAAAACTCTTTTCCAACTGTAATTTGCTATTAGTATTATTTCTGTAACATTTTTAGACAATCAATCAATAAGGATTTGGTAAATACCTACTATGTGCGAGCCATTGTACTAGGCATGCAAAGACAAAAATGAAATAGTCCCTGCCCTCAAGGAGCTTACATTCTATTCATAAATATTACATATATATAATATTTGGGGGGTGGAGAGGAGAAGGGAACAAGCATTTATTACATGCCTACTATGTGCCGGGCACTGTGCCATGCACTTTTACAAATTTTTCATTTGATCAAGGCACTAGTAACTGGGGAGATCAGGAAAGGCTTCATGTAAAAGGTAGCTCTTGAACTGAGTATGGAAATGAGCTACCAAACCTTAAGTGGTAGAAGGGAGGAGGGTGTGGGGAACAGTTGGTACAAAGGTGGGAGAGAGTGTACATTGTGTGAACAGCCAGAAAGCCATTTGGGCTGGACACCAGAGTGTGTGAAGGGGAATATAAGGGCAAGGGAGGTTGGAGACTGAAAAGGGCTTATTTGCTAGATGTGGGATTATTATTGTTATTCAATTCTGTCTGACTCTTCGTGACCTCATTTAGGGTTATCTTAGTAAAGGTACTGGAATGGTTTGCCATTTATTTCTCCAGCTCATTTTACAAATGAGGAAACTGAGGCAAACAGGGTTAAGTGGCTTGCCCAGGGTCACACAGTTAGTGAGTGTCCGAGGCTGAATTTGAAATCAGCTCTTCCATGTCCGGTGCTCTGTCCAGTGTGCCACCTAGCAAGGGAGTGCAATGGAGAGAGCATGGGGCCTGGACTCAGGTGAGGGATGACTAAGAGAAATCTGAATATTTATCAGCAGTAGAATACAAATTCATTCACCTGGCATTTGCACTGAGTATCTCCTGTTTAAAGACAGATAGGTGGCCCAGTGCTGGGCCTAAGTCAGGAAGACTCATGTTTGGGAGTTCAGATCTCACTAAGCACTGCTATATTTCATATTAACCTTCCACCCTTTCTTTTTTATTTTTATTTTTGAGGGTAGGGCAATTGGGGTTAAGTGACTTGCTCAAGGTCACACATCTAGTAAGCGTTAAGTGTCCGAGGCTGGATTTGAACTCAGGTCCTCCTGACTCCAGGGTGGGTGCTCTATTCACTGCGCCACCTAGCCACCCTTATTCTAACCTTTCTTTATCTGGATTTTCTTCCTTGGTTTGGGGTCTTGTAATGCAATCAACCTTGTAATGGGTCCCAGTTTGGAAGGAAGGTGTTTTTTTTTAATTTCTTTTTACTACCTCCCATAGGGCATTAGGAACCAAGCCATCTTGGATTGATAAATTCATCCACACTCTTCTGCGTGTGGCAGATGTGAATGTGATTGCAGTTGACTGGGTTTATGGATCCACGGGTGTTTATTACTCAGCTGTGGACAATGTGATAAAACTCGGTCTGGAAATCTCCCAATTCATCAGCAATCTACTGGTAAGACACAAGTTTGTGTATAGGGTGAGGTGGGGGCACATAAGGCAGGGAGTGGGGGTGTTAACACTTTGAATTATGAAGCCTTCCTTGTGTTGGATCTCCAAGGGTGTGGACTTGCTGAAGAAGTACTTGCCATGTGTTGAGCTGGTGAGCCCTGACTTGACTTGGCCAGCTCATTCCAGATATCCCATTGCAGGTGCTTGGTGTTTCAGAGTCATCTATCCACATCATTGGGGTCAGCCTTGGAGCACATGTTGGGGGAATGGTAGGATATTTCTATAAAGGCCAGCTGGGAAGGATAACAGGTAATATTCTATCTTGGCTTTGGATCAGTCACTCGATGTTTGGGAACAGTCCCATTAGACTGTGAGCTCCTTCCTTGAGAACAGGAACTGTCTTTTAGCTCAGAGCCTAGCAGGTGTTTAATAAATATTTGTAGTCTGATTAACGGGCAGTACTAACAATCCTGAATATGACTGAGGTAAGGAGAAGAGATTATAATAGCACATTGCTGATTTTAAACTAATAATTCCTTTTAAAACAATGTTATTTTATTATATAACAACATAAACCAATATGGATTGGTAGATTAGAGGGCTGGCCCTAGAGTCTGGAAGACCTGATGACCCTGGGCAAATTTTTTTTTGTTGTTTTTGGAGGGCAATTGGGGTTAAGTGACTTGCCCAAAGTCACATGGCTAGTAAGTGTGTCAAGTGTCTGAGGCCGCATTTGAACACAGATCCTCCTGACTCCAGGGTCAGTGGTCTATTTACTACTCCACCTAGCCACCCCCAGGCAAATTACTTAACCACTTGGTGCCTGAGGAAAACTTTCTAAGATTTTGTGTTTTAGAGAAGGTGTTGATCTATATTTGTAGAAGAATTTTTCATTGGGAGCTTCCTTCACTGATGAAATAATAGTTCTGGTAAAAAAAAAAAAATACACACATACATAGCATGTATATGTCTACATATATTTATATTATATACATGTACACATAAATAGATATGTATATAGACATATGTAGGATATATATGTGTATATATAGATAAGTATTATATGAAAAGCTGCAATTGTAATCAGAATCACCAATATAGAGTTGGAGGAGAGCTCAGAGGCCATAAATCTAAGATTCATTTTTATTTGAGAAAATTAAGGCCCAGGGAATTTTATTGACTTCCTTAAGATCACACACATAGTAAGTGGTAGAGTTGGGGCTCAAACCCAATGCCTTTGACTCCAAAATCCATTTCCTTCCCACTACGCCAAACACCTTCACTAGAACCATTTCATCAGTCTTTGTGGTCTAGGAGCACGTCAGAGGAAGAAGTCAGGATTTTGAGTCAGAGAGCCAGAATCAGCGTTCTGAAACATATGACCTATATAACCCTGGGCCATTTAATTATACAAACATTTATTAAGTGCCTCTATGTGCAAGGCAAGGCAGCTAAGTGGACCAGTGGATAGAGCCCTGGGCTTGGAAACAGAAAGACTCATCTTACTGAGTTCAATTCTGGCCTCAGACTCTTCCTAGTTGTGTGATCCTGGGCAAGTCACTTAACCCTGTTTGCCTCAGTTTCCTCATCGGCAAACTGAGCTGGAAATGGCAAATCACACCAGTGTCTTTGTTAAGAGAACTCCAAATGAGATCGGGGGAGTCAGACATGACTGGACAACAACAAAATGTGCAAGGCATCACTGGGGATACAAAGTTTTTAAAATGACTTAGTTCTTGCCCTCAAAGCATTTACATTCTATAGTCAAGTTCCTTAAACTCTCTAGGCCTCAGTTTATTTTTTACTAAAATAGTGGGGTTAGACTAAGTCATCTCTCAGATTTAGGTCCTTTTAGCTCTAAATCCTATAACACTCTAGTGGAGAGAGAACTACACTTGTATGCAGAAGATCGGGGTTTGAGTCCTTGGCTCTGGCACTTACCAGCAAGCTTTGTCACAATATCTCTGAATTTCAGTTTCTTCATCCATAAAATGGATAGAGTAGGGATTGGTACTCTATATTCCAGGGCTATTATCAGGAAAATGATTTGCAAACCTTAAAAGATTACATAAAATGTGACATTATTTTATTTTACTTTATTTGCTTTTTTGGAAGGCAATTGGGGTTAAGCAACTTGCCCATGGTCACATGGCTAGTTTTTTTGTGTGTGTTAAGTGTCTGAGGCCAAATCTGAACTCAGGTCCTCCTGACTCTAGGGCCAGTGTTCTACTCACTCCGCCACCTAGCTGCCCCTGTGACATTATTTTTATTCAGTAGCAGGTTAAGTCATTCTAATTTTATAAATACAGAAAAAGAGGAAGCAACAAGAGTCCCAAATTAATTTTAATAAGGGAAGTATCTGAAGTAAGTTTAATTCTAAACTAGTTCTCTCCCAAACAATAATGAATGAGATCTTTTCAAACGGGCTTCCTTGAGGTGCGGTCTAATGGTACCTTTCTGCAGCATGGGGTGAAAAGGGAAGGAAGAATCTCTAGGACACTGCTATTGCTCCCCTTTAAATTTTCTGCCCTAGATAGTGCCTTAGTTTCCCCAACCTAGTTTTAGTTATCCTCTCAGCTGTTATCACTGAATCTTCATCAAAAGACTCTACAATCTTCAAGAAAGTAAAATTCAATTTCTTAGACCCAAGATGCATAGCTCTAGAAGCTACAACAATCACAGTTTCTTGATGGTATTACACTGGTGGTAGGGGAAGGTGTTTCTGAAATCAATGCTTTCATTTGTAGGGCTGGATCCTGCAGGTCCAGAGTACACTAAGGCCAGCCTTGAAGAACGACTGGATCCTGGGGATGCTTTATTTGTGGAAGCGATTCACACAGATACAGACAGTAAGTTGTGGAATCTTTCCTTCTGGTCTCAGGCATAGTAGGGGGGGGACCCAGAAGAGCTGAGTGCTGGCTATGACTTTGCTACTAACTAGATCTATGACCTAGGGTAAGTCACTTGGCCTTCGTGGGTCTCAGTTTCCTCATCTGTTAAATGGAAGGAAGGGACAGGGTTGGATTAAATAAGGGTGGGGGACTTTCAGCCTTGAGGCCACAAGTGGCCCTCTAGATCCTCAAGGGCAGCTGTTTGACTTAATTCCTCTAGATCCTCAAGTGTGACCCTTTGACTGAATCCAGTTGGGATCCAAAGGGCTGCACTTGAGGATCTAGAAGTCTACATGTGACCTTGAGGCTGCAGGTTCCCCACCCTTGGACTAGATGATCTCTAAGGAGCCTTCTAGTTATAAAATTCTCTAATCACTGAAGCAAGTATTTTTATTTTTCTCTCTCAGTAGGTAGGAATATTCTCATTCATAGACTAGAAATGTTTCCTTGGAATCCTTGCTCTCTGACTCAAGCACAAACCCTGTGCTGATATTTGTAAGTGGGAGGGAAGAGGAGAGAAAGCAGGCATAGCATTTTTAGAAAGTCACTGCTTTTTCTCTGTTGATGGATTCTGTGGTTTGGGGGATTCCATCAACACAACAGCCTTCTGTGTCACCAAGACACTCACTGAAAAAATGAGCTCAGGCCTTGATTCCAGTGAAGAGAGTGGTGATTTGTAGCCTCCATAGTGACTTGCTGAGAGGCAACATGCTACAGTGAAGACAGGGCTAGCCTGGGAATCCTGTCTCTGATACATATTGGATATATGACCCAGGGGAGTCACTTATCCTCTGAGTACCCAGACAGCTCTCTAAGATGGTTATGTACAGATGTGTTGTCTATCTGGATCACTGGAGTTTTCTTCCAAGTTGATGAAATCACAGGTTTGGGGTTGGGAAGAAAAAGAATTGACTGCTAGAGTAGTGCCGTGGTAGCCACAATTACCTACTTAAGCACTAAATAAATTAGAATTGTACTGGTAGGGAACAAAATATGCGAGCATTATTCATCATTTCCATTCTTATCTCTGATCCCAAAAGATAGGAGCTTGAGTTTCTTTCTCTTCCGGTAAAAAGCAATCACTCTTAATACCAGAGAATATTAGAGCTGGGAAAGTCCTTAGAGATCAACTATTCCCATGCCATTATTTTACAGCTAAAGGAATTGATCCAGGCCTATGCCCCTCGATTTTGCCAAGTGGACAAACCCTTCTTTCCCTAAATTTAGTAAGTAGGTGACTTGTCGACTACTCACTTATTTCATCAAGGACTCTCACCTCTCAGATCCATATTTCAAAGCTCAACTCAACTCAAGCAGCATTTATTAAGCACGACTATATACAAGGTGCCAGAGAATACAAAGACAAAAATAATGGGTTTTGTTCTCAAGGAGTTAATGTCCTATTGGATATTGGCTGATATCTCTTCCCTGGTTGTCTGAAAGAAGTCACTGCCAGGACACCACACCAAAGAGCAAAGGATGCAAAAGTCTGAGCAGCAATGATGATGATTGAGGACCAAGGCTCTCACTATTCTCAACCTTTTGCATTCACTTCTTTCAACTGCTCTGAATACAGGCAGAAGAGCACTGGAGAAGAATCTCTGCTCTGCTGTTTACAGGTTTTTTTTAGAATAAAACAAATTATTCCAAAGCTCCTCTTGCCCTTTCTCTCTCGGAGGAGGAATAAGGGAGTGAAGAGAAAAACAATTTCTTTTTTTTTTTGCTTTTTGGAGGGCAATTGGGGTTAAGTGACTTGCCCAAGGTCACATGGCTAGTTTTTGTGTTAAATGTCTGAGGCTGGATTTGAACTCAGGTCCTCCTGACTCCAGGGCTGGTGCTCTATTCACTGTGACACCTAGCCGCCCCATGAGAAAAACAATTTCTAATTCAATATGTCAACATACAATGAGTTGGGGTAACCCCTCCAACCCTGACCCTTGTAGTAGGCACTAAATGTATGTTCAGTTCAAGGGAATCTCATGATAGCATGTAAGTCTCCACTCCACTAAGTTCAAGTGTTAGCTCTGCCTTTGTGACTTTGGGTGGGTCACTTAACTTCTGGGAGCCTCATTTTCCTCATTTGCAAATTTGGGAGTAAGAGATAAGTTGGCCCCTTCTACCTGTAAATGATTCAATGAGACAATGTGGAAATATACTCTAGCTGTCCCTCTGAGTGGGAATCATCAGCAAGTGTGCAACTGATTCATAAACATCTCATTGAAAATCAGAAAAGGAATAGGAGATAATAGTAAAGGAAAGTAGCTTTTAACAGCATGTCCTTTGCTACCTCTATGCATGGAAATATCTGCCAGAGTGCTGATGAACATTTAACAACTGGCTCTCCAGGGGGGAAAACTATGGTCAACATATTTTAAGTTTAATTTGCATTGTTAACATTTTCTCCAACACTTTTTAAAAAATAAATTTTTATTGATATCTTATGTTTCTTATCATTATAGTTATCCCAAATAACCCTCCCAGAGAATCATCTCACAAAATAAATAGTAATTTTTAGAGATGGGAAAAAATTAGCACAACTAATTAATACATTGAAAAAGTCTGAAAACATGTGAAATGTGTAACACCTGTGGACCTTGCACTTCCATGAAGGGGTGGGTTGGAGGGGTGTCTTCTCATATCTCTTCAGTTGAGTCCTGATTGATATTTATAATTCTATTACATTTACTTTTGATTTTTTTTGCATGTCTTTTTTTCATTTACATTGCTATAGTCATTGTGTATGTTGTTTTCTTGACTCCTTAATTCATTATGCATCAGTTCATGAAGATCTCTCCGTGTTTCTCTGTATTTATCACACATGTCAATGCTTACAACACAATAACATTCCATTCCCCAGTCAATGGGCATCTACTTTGTTTCCAATTCTTTTGTTGTTATTGTTGTTTAGTTGTTTCCAACTCTTCATGACTGCTTCTGGGAGTTTTCTTGGTAAAGATAATGCATTGGTTTTGCCATTTCCTTCTTCAGCTCGTTTCACAGATGAGGAAACTGAGGCCAACAGGGTTAGGTGATTTGCTCAGAGTCCCACAGGTAGTAAATGTCTGAGGCTGGATTTGAACTCAGGAACAAGAGTCTTTTTGATTGGTGCTCTATCTACTGTGCCACCTAGGTGCCCCTTCTAACTCTTAACTATCCCCAAAAGTGATGCTAAAAATATGTTGGTGTGTATAAATACTTTCTTTTTATCAATGTACTAATAGAGTCCCTGGTTCAAAGGGTATGGGAGTTTAAAATAATTTTATTTGAATAATTCCAAATTGTTTTCTAAAATGGTCACACCATTTCACAGCTCCACCAAAAATGAATGCTGCAGTGATCATTCCACAACCCTTCAAACATTGATTATTGCCATTTTGGGGTCATTTTTGCCAATTTTCACATACGAAGTGAAGCCTTTGGGTTATTTTTATTTGCATTCCACTTACTACTAGTGATATAGAACATTCTTTCATGTGATAGTGAACACTTTGCAATTCTTTTTTGGAGAACTGTTCATATCCTTTAGCCACTTATCTATTGGAAAACAGCTAGTAGTCTCCTATATATTTATTAATTGTTTACATATCTTACATACTAAACCTGTATCATAAAAACTTGATCGAAGATTTTTTTTTTCCAACAACTTCCTTTCTTATCCCATATACATTAATGTTGACTGTTGTTTTGGTAATGGGAAAGAGGAAGATCTTCCTTGCCCATTAATAGGCTTCAAGTGGAACCCATTAAAGGAAACTTGATTAGGGAAGACTTGTTCAGTAGGAAGGCCCACAGTTTTTGTTAATTTGTTTGTCACTGGGTTGTGAGGGTTGCGATACCCTCTGGCTCTATAAAGGGTATATAATACTCTGAGGTTAACATTTTGCTTTGGAGCTCACCCACTGGAAGAGTATTCTTGTGATTTGACCAGATGAGACTCTGGGTAGTCGTTAAAAAGCTCCCCCACCCCCCACTGGATTTGAAAAACCCAGATGTTGGTGCTTCTCTCTCTGGTAACTATGCATGTATTGTCTTGATCAGACAGTTGCATCTGTGCTAATTTCTCAGACAGAAGCCCTGTCAGTCTTTATTTCTCTGTTTGTATTTTCTCCATTTTCTTTGTTTAGATTTTCTCTGAAGTTCAGGGTGTTGACTTTTCCCATGAACTAATGAATGTAATTAAAAAGATTGTTGACCCTTTGAACAGCTATCTTGTGTAGTAGAGCAGATTTAAGAACTTGTGCTTGCAGCCATCCTGTGTATGCCAGTGTGACTGCCACTACAACTGTACAAAAGCTTTTCAGTTAACTGTAATCAGTTATCTCTTATCTTTTGTAATTGCCTCCATTTATTGTTTGGTTAAATATCTTCTACTCATAGCTGTGAGGAAGGAGATGATTTGTTTCTCTTCTAACTTTTTTTTATAGTATGATCTTTAATATCAAGGTTGTATAACCATTTAGGATGTATTACTGAATATGGTATAAGGTGCTAAACCTAATTTGACAGACTGATTTCCAATTTTCCCAGAAGTTTTTATGAGGTAAGGAGTTTTTCCCTAGGTATTTTATGTTTTCCAATTTTCCAAATTAGTTCCATTGATCTGCCTCTTTTTTCTTTAATTAATACTAGGTGGTTTTGATGATTGCTGTTTTATAAAATGGGCAACTAGCTGGTCTAGTGGATAGAGCACTGTGCCTGGAGTCAGGAAATTCTAAGTTTAAATCTGGTCTCAGACACTTACTAGCTGTGTGACTCTGGTTGAGTCATTTTAACCCTTATTTGCCTCAGTTTTTTCAAATGTAAAATAAGGATACACTGGAGAAAGAAATGACAAACCACTCCGGTATCTTTACATAGATTTAAGCACAACTGAACGACAAGAAGTTTTATAAAAGTTGTTTGAGGCCTGAAAGTGCTATTCTCCTTTCTTCCCTACTCCCCCCCCCCCCCAATCATTTCCTTTGATAGTATAGCTCTTTTGTTTTTCTAAGTGAATTTGTTATTATTTTATAAAATTCTACAAAGTAGCCCCTTAGTATTTTGATAAGAGTAGCATTAAAAAGGTAAATTAGCTGTAGTAGTAGTTTCATTTTTATTATATTGGTGTAGCCTAGCCATAAGAACTGAATATTCTTCCAGCTGCTTAAGTTTTTCTTTACTTCTTAATTGAGCACTTTGCAATTGAATTTATATAAGTCTTTTATGTAGTCTTTTGGTAGGCTAATCCCCAGATATTTTATGCATTATGTTGTTATTTGGAATGGGATTTCCCTTTCTATTTTTTTTTCTTTTTGGAGAGGGGAAGGTAGGACAATCCGGGTTAAGTGATTTGCCCAAGGTCACATGGCTAGTTTTTGTGTTAAGTGTTTGAGGCTGGATTTGAGTTCAGGTCCTCCTCACTCCAGTGCCAGTGCTGTATTCACTGCACTACCTAGCTACCCCCTCTATTATTTCTTCTTTGGTTTTGTTGTTATTATATAGAAATGATGCTGATTTTTGAGGGTTTATTTTGTAGCCTGACATTTTACTGAAGCCATTAATTGTCTTAATTAGTATCTTTGCTGATTTCCTAGGATTTTCCAAGAAAACTATATTGTCAGCAAATGAGGATAGTTTTATTTCCTCTTTACCTATTTTTATGCCTTTAATTTCTTTCTTGTCTTATGGCTGTTGCTAGCATTTCTAGAACTATATCAAACAACAGTGGGGAGAATGGACATGCTTGTTTCACTCCCATATTATCCCCATTGTGTAAGATGCTTACTTTTAGTTTTAGATAGATGGTTTTTGTGATATTAAAAAAAGGTTCCTCTATGCCTGTACTTTGTAGAGTTTGGGGAGTAAAAGGATTGATTAATAAAAACCTATTCATTTCTAAGAAATATGTGTATTCTTTTATTGTCTTATTTAGAAGGTGCTAGAAGTCTTTTCATTCTAGTTTCTCCATGAATTTGTTCAGTTTTATATTTCCCATTTTATTTATTTTCCTTTTAGACTTATCCAAAACAGATAGAGGAATATTAAAGTCACCTGTCATTGTTGTGTTGCTGTCTATGTCTTCTTGTAACCCAGATAATGTTTTCTTTGTAAACTTGGATGCTAAGGCATTTGAAGCACATATGTTTATTACTGATATTGGTTTGTTGTCTATGGTTCCTTTCAGCAAAATGTCATTTTATCCTTTCTATTTTTTGAATGTTTGTTTTTGCTTTGTCAAATAGCATAATGGTAAATCCTGCCTTTTTGGATTCACTTGAGGCATAGTAAAAATTTTTCCCCATTCCCTCAGTTTTATTTTGTGTATGTCTATTTTTTAAATGTATGTTTTATAAGCAGCAGATTGTAGGCTTTTTTTTTCCTTATTCAATTTGTCGCTCTTTTTCATTTTATTGAATTATTCAATCTGTTCACATTTAAGGTTATGAAATGTTTATATTTTCCTCCATCTGTTTTTAATACTGTATTTTTTAGGTTAAGATTTTTCCCTCTTCTGCTGCAAACACTGCATTATGTTCCTTCCAATATTTTACCTTAATCTTTTTTAGGGTGACTGTTTCCAATGGCTCTCTTCTTCTCACCCCTGATCCCTTCTTCTCATTCATTTCTCCTTTCCCTCTGGAATTTTGCTGATTCATTTATTTTTTTCTCTCCTGTTTTTATTTTATTGTATTGGCTCTTCTTTTCTTTTTTCTCTCACAACTAGCTAAGCAGATTTCCTCCTCTTTCCTCTTCTTTTTTCTATCCCTTTACAAAAGGATTTTTCCCACCCTTTTCATTGTCTATCTTTACTCTAACCCTCATTCTCTGATTCATGAACTTTAATAATCTGGTCTTTCTCTTTTCTCTGTATTTCTCATGCAGTCAAAATTTTCAAGGTAACCATTCTGGGTTCTACCCTTTAGACAGTTTCTGCCCCTGCCTTGTAGAGTTTCTACTTTTTTCTACTTAATTTCACTCCCAGAACAAAGCTAGTTATTTCAGGTGTCAGGGAGGACACTTCCCTATAGTAGGGCCCTTTCCAAACTATGTCCCTGATTATGCAGCCCATTCTTATCTGTACTCTTTCCTCGTTTGCTTTCTCCCCCTATTTTCCTTAGCTCTCCTCCCTGGGTCCATGCTCTTCCACTCAGGGCTAGTTACCCCTAGGAATTCCAACTTCCCTCTTCCTGAGGCAGGACAAGTAGACTCTTCAAGCACAAATTCCCGAGGCCACATCTAGCATAAGGCCTCCATCCCCCTTCACAGACCATCTCTCTTCACCTATAGGAGCATTCATCAGTGTCCACCACTGTCAAACCAAGGTCTCCTTCCTTTCCTCTACTTTTCAATTCTTCCCTCTTCCTCCTCTATAAGCTCTTCTAATTCTGAGACATTAAAGATCACCTTCCTCTCATTGTTAGCCCTATATTTGAAAGGGGAAATATCACATGTTCCTCTTTGTTCCTCTGCTTGCTTCTTCCCACTTTATGTACCCCCCCCCATGTATTCCTACCAAACCCCCCACACCCCAAAAAAGCCCATTGCTTCACCAGTAGATAGGATGTTGCCAGGTTATGTCCATAAAGCCTTAGACCTATGTCTGCACTGTTACCTCCACAGAACTTATGCTTTTATCTTAGAGTCTCCTTGTGTATAGTTAGAAGGATGTTTCCTACTGTTCTCTCTGCTGTTATATGTTCATAGAGCTAGAGCAGAAGGGATCTCAAAGACCATCTTGTCCAAACTTTTCGTTTTATAGATTAGGAAATGAAGGGTGACTTATCCAAGTCCAAACAGGTCAGAGGCAGGACTGGGACCTGGATCTTCTGCTCTAGAACCAATGTCTCATGTATAACCTGCTATATACTTTAAAGTCTGGCAATGGGCTCAGTTAAATTTTTTATCCCCCAACTCTCAGGGGAAATGGAAGTTCCTTTGGGCCACAGAGAAAGAGGCTCATAGATTTTTTTTACTTCTTTCAGATTTGGGTATCCGGATTCCAGTTGGACATGTGGACTACTTTGTCAACGGAGGCCGAGACCAGCCAGGCTGTCCCTCATTTATTCATGCAGGTATATTGGAATCTAACATCATAGCTTAAGAGCTAGAAGGAATGTCAGAGGCTATTAAGTCCAGCTTCCTCATTTTACATATGAGGAAACTGAGATCCAGGGAGCCTTAATAATTTGCCCAAAGTCACATAAGTGGTGAGAATCAGAGGTAGGATTTGAAGTTGGGTCTCCTGATTCCAAAGTCAGTGCTCTTTCACCTGTCAGACAGCTACAAAAATGGAGGTCCCTATACTTTCTCTTAACTCAGGAAATAAGTGATAAGTAGTGTTGACCTCTGGGACACAAGAGCAGATTAGTACAATTTCCTTTGGAATTATCTAATATACTTAGGTTGATATATTTTAAAACATTTTTATAATTAATTAATTAGTTTTTAGTTTTCAACATTCACTTCCATAAGATTTTGCGTTTTAAATTTTCTTCCCCTTCCTCTCTTCCTCCCTCCCCAAGACAACCTGCAATCTGATATAGGCTCTACTTATATATTCATATTAAACATATTTTCACATTAGTCATGGTGTAAAGGAGAATTAGAACTAGTGAGAGGAACTACACTAAAGAAACAAAGCAAAACAACAAGAGAAAAGGAGAGCAAATAGTATGATTCCATCTGCTTTCAGACTCCAAAGTTCTTTCTCTGGATGTGGATAGTATTTTTAGGATGATATTTTTTTAAATTTTTATCTTATTTTTCTCAATCATATGTAAGACAATTTTTAACATTTTAAAAATAGTTTTTGAGTTCTAAATTCTTTCCTTCTCTACCTTCCCTCCTCCTTGAGAAGGCAAGCATTTTCATATAGATTATATATTTCCATATTAGCTTTGTTGCAAAAGACCCCCCCCAAAAGAAAAAAATAAATTAAAAAAAGCTTCAATCTGTATTTAGACCCTATCACTTCTTTCTCTGAAGGTTGATAGCATTTTTTTTCATCATAAATCCTTTGGAATTGTCTTGTATCATTGTTTTGCTGAGAATAACTAAGTCATTCACAGTTAATCATCATACGATATTGCTGTTAGTACGTACAATGATCTCCTGGTTCTACTCATTTCACTCTCAGTTCACGTAAGTCTTCTCAGGTTTTTCTGAAATTATCCTGCTCATCATTTCTTACAGCACTATAGTATTACTTCACAATCATATACTACAACCTGTTCAGCCATTCCTCAATTGATGGGCATTCCTTCAACTTCCAATTCTTTGCCACCACAAAAAGAGCTTCTATAAATATTTGTGTACATATAAGACCTTTTCCTTTTCCTTTCATCTCCCTGGGATACAGACCTAGTAGTGGTATTACTAGATCAAGGGATATGCACAGTTTTATAGCCCTTTAGATACAGTATAGGATGATATTGTGAATAAGAATGAGCATAGGGGATGTTGGTCCTGGGTGGCAGGCCTGAACCTTGGTGTTTTTGAGAATGGACTACAATACAGAGTGATCAGCCCAGTTTTTAAGAACCCCAACCACTCTTCAACTAATCACCTAAGTAAGAAACGCCTCTCTCCCTAGGGCACTGACTTCTGGCTAAGCCACACTTGCCAATAGCCTCTACAAAGCCAAGTAGGGTGGCTTTTTAGTTGCCTGACAACTGGGTTATGGGGTGGGGAAGTGAGAAATATTTATGTGGATGACTAAGGTGACCATAAAAATGTACTCTGTGGGAGACTTGAGGACATTTTTGTAGGGTGACAAACAGAGTCATTTTAAGAAAGTGGCATAGAATTTCCAGAGATGGGCAGACAGCTGCTCTCTCCTTAGTGCTTTCTCCAAGAAGTGGAAAAGTCCAGAAGACACAGTTTGAGATTACTTTATCTGCCATCTTGCATTTTAGGAGCACAAATATTGAAGAGAACCAAAATAGGCACTTTGGTGCCTTATTCTAAAGGGCAGCATTCCCTGCTTTGGGGACACTTTTTAAGAACCCTCATCCATGAGTATAATAAAACCATTTTTTCAGGGACACAGTGTAGACCTTTGATTTCATTGGTATATTGGTGAAGTGAATCCCACCCCCAAGGAGAAATTTCTTTTACTGACACAAATCAGCAAATCATTTGTAAGGAATAGTGTTAGAAAGTTGCCTGAGACAAAGAGGTCAAGTATGCATTCTTACCTATGTTTACATTACTAGTATATATCAGGGGCAAAGGAAACAGCTAAGTGGCTTAATGGATAGAGTGCTGGGCCTGGAGTCAGGAAGATCTGAGTTCGAATCCAGCCTTAGACACTAGATATGTGACCCTAGTCAAATCACTTAACCTCTGTTTGCCTTAATTCACTGGAGAAGAAAATGGCAAACCACTCCAGTATCCTTGCCAAAGGGTGGGTAGGTGGCAAAGTGGATAGAGTGATGGGCATGGAGTCAGGAAGATGAATCTTCCTGAGTTCAAATCTGACTCTTACTAGCTGTGGGGCGGGCCAAGTCACTTAACCCTGTTTGTCTCAGTTTCCTCATCTGTAAAATGAATTGGAAAAGGGAATGGCAAACCATTCTAGTATTTCTACCAAGAAAACCCCAATTGATGAGGAACTGGATACAACTAAACAACAACCCCACCTCTTCATCCCTTGGCTACCAGGGCCTCAGTTCTTCCTCTGTAGAATGGAGAAGCACAATGTTATATAGGCCATTTGCATGATGTAGTGAAAAAAAATCATTGGATTTGGAGTCACAAAACTGAGGTTTGCTTTTGGGCAAATCTCAGCCTCATCAGTCCTGAGCTTCACCATCTGTAATGTGAAAGTAGTTGGAGGAGCTAATCTCCAAACACTATTCCTGCTCTAGTATCATGCTATTATCTGAGGTTATACATATCAGGAGCTGAGAATGAATGTCTCTTTTTCACTCTCCATGGCAGATTCTCCCAGGGTTTACCACATTTGTTCTTTCTGCAAAATGAGAGGCAGCTTGACCTAGGTAGGGAAGGAGGCTGGCCTCCGAATTGGTGTGACCTGGGTTCACTTCCCACTCTCTTTAAATCACTTAACCTCTGAATGTCCCAGGCACCTCTAAAACTCTAAATGGCTAAGAAGGTGCCTATCCATATTGGTAGGAGTTCCTCTCCCTGAGTTCCCAATGTAAAGGATTTGTGCAGTTTTATTGCCCTTTGGACATAGTATAGGATTTCTCCCCGCACACTCCCCAAAACACAATGAACTACAGGGTAGGAAGCCAATAGTTGGCCTTTAGAAAATTCAACTGTTTTAGGCAGCTGGATGACCAAGTGGACAGAGAACAGGGCCTGGAGTCAGGAAGACCTACCATATTTCACATATTTCATCAGTCACCACCATATAACCATCCCACCCTGTTTTTTCCAGTCCAAAAATTGGTTTGTAACCTTTTAGCACATTATCCACACACACACACACGTATATAAAATTCTGCTCTTCATGCTGCTTAAAAGGTAAACAGAGCAGCAATGTGTTCACCAGTGGCATGTGGATATGCATTTATTTCTCCTGCATTGCAAGCTATGAGCCTAGAATTCTCAGCCCATGTGCATTGTCAGTATATTTCTGCAAGCTGACTTGCATGGCTTTTTAAAACACTGGAGTACTAATGCTATGTTATTATAATAAATAACTAATGCAAGTTATTCAACTTCTCTTAGTTTTGGAAAGTTTTGTTATCTGTAAAATAAGGTGGTTGACTAAGTCTAAGGAGTCAAACTCCCTTAAAGTCAGAAACAGATTAAAATCAACTTAACCCAATGAAGAAGTGGAGGAGCAAGAGGAGTGGACGGTGAAACCACCATGAGTAAATCTCCAGTAAGAGTTGTATCTTGCCCATTTTACCATATATTCCCAAGTATTATGTGCGCCCTCGTGTTGCACCAAAGGCATTTTAGTTATAAATGATTTTTAAGTAATACCACCACAATTTTTTTAAAGCTTCACATAATGGTTGCACCCTACTTTTTTGCAAAAGAATTTGGCATAAAATCTGCAGTGATTATGTGGTGAAATATGGTAAGTTCAAATCCTGCCTCAGGCACTTAGTAGCTTTGTGACCCTGGGCAAGTCTCTTAACCTCTGTCTGCCTCAGTTTCAACTGTAAAATGAAGATAATAATGGAACCTACTTCACAGAAGGGTTGTTGTGAGGATCCAATGAGATAATTTGTCAAGTTCTTTAGCACAGTGACTGGTACAAAGTAGGTGCGATACAAATGTTCATTTCCTCCCTTCCTTCCCTTTGCGAAGCTCTCTCTGAATACTGTTAGTTTCCATGTTTTGAAGAACTGGCTACTCTGTTGTGTGGGAATTTGGCTCAAATTGAGCATTATGGGAAGGGGGAGGGGTATGTGTGTGTGTGTTGGGGGGAGGGAGGGGGCAGCAATGGTACAAGGAAATCAGATCCAGTACAACCCCTGTCGCTTAACATTCAAAGTAGTGTTTCAATGGGGGAAGTCCCGAATACTTACAGTCTGCCAATTTAGAGGTGAAGGAAAGTTACTGGCAGTTGGTGGAGAGGGGGAATTTCCATCTGCCTTCATCTGTTGCCTCCCTTTTATATCTCTGTTCAGGTTACAACTATCTGATCTGTGACCACATGAGAGCTGTTCATCTCTACCTCAGTGCCTTGGAGAATTCCTGTCCACTGATGGCCTTCCCTTGTGCCAGCTTCAAGGATTTCCTTTCAGGACGTTGTCTGGATTGTGCTGACCCTTTTCAGCATTCCTGTCCCAGAATTGGTAAAGTCTTCATCTCTGCTGGGACAAGTTAAATGCTAGGAACTGTCCCAACTTTAAGTATTGATCCCTTGTTGTCAAGAACAATCTTTTCCCTAAGGGAAAACAGGAAACTGTTGATGAAATTTTAAACTAATTCTAATTTGTAGAGTTGCATTCTGTGTTCAGCTCCCTACCATCTTCTGATTCATTGATTCATTTATTTACTTGTTCATTTATTCTACAACTACTGTATAAAATGTGCTAGAAGACACCAGGAACTGCATTTTCACTCAGAAGACTGCTAGATTTGAAATCAGACAATCTAGGTTCAAATCCCAGCCCTGACACTTATTTACTTTGTGACCTTGGGCAAGTTATTCAACTTCTCTTAGTTTTGGAAAGTTTTGTTATCTGTAAAATAAGGTGGTTGACTAAGTCTAAGGAGTCAAACTCCCTTAAAGTCAGAAACAGATTAAAATGTAATTGAGAGATGTTTAACAAAATGTAGTTGTTCAGTCATTTCAGTCATATTGGACTCTTTGTGACCCCATTTGTAGGTTTTTTTTGGGGGGGGGGCAAAGATACTGGAGTGGTTTGCCATTTCTTTCTCCAGCTCATTTTATAGATGAGGAAATTGAAACTGACAGGGTTAAATGACTTGCCCAGGATCACACAGCTAGTGTCTGAGGCTAGATTTGAACTCAGGTCTTCTTGACTCCAAACCCAGCACTCTCTCCACTATGCCACCTAGCTTCCCAAAATAAATTTAACAATATAAATAAATACGGTGTAATGTTAACTTGTGGTTTTCTAAGTACAGCCTGCATGGATCCATTTGTATTTGAGTTTGACATCTCTGGACTAGATGACCTCTAGGGTCTCTTTGGGCTCTAATTCTTTTGATCTCATTTGATCCTCATGAAAGGTAGGCAATGATAACAACTTGTTTCAATAGCACTTTAAGCTTTAGGAAGCATTTCTTTTTTTTGCCTTTTGGAGGGCAATTGGGGTTAAGTAACTTGCCCAAGGTTACAAGCTAATCTTTTTGTGGGGGTGTTAAGTATCTGAGGCAGAAACCAAACTCGGGTCCTCCTGACTCCAGAGCTTTTACTCACTGCAGCCACCTAGCCGCCCCAGGAAGCATTTCTTTATATAGTGAAGGATTCCCACTTCCCACCCCAGCCTAGCTGATGTAATCATTAGATGTTACAGTGAACAGAGGGCTTAGAGTCAGAAAGACTTGAATTCAAATTCAGCCTCAGAAGCTTATTAGCTGGGCAAGTCACTTAACTTCTCCCTGTTTGCTCAACTGTAAAATGGGGATAATAGTAGCACCTACCTCCCAAGGTTGTTTTATCCCAAGGGGATAAAATGATAAGATTTTGAAAGCATTTTTTGAACCACAAAGTACTACATAAATGCCAGCTATTGTTGTCATTAAGGGAGTAGATAACAGAGGAGACTTAAATATAGTAAAGAAAATGTGAAGGTGTATCTATACCCTGTTATCCCTTTGCAAAGGGTGAAGAAGTTTACCAAATGAAATTATAGAGATAGCTTGCCATTGGCTGGCTTAAGATTGGCCCCTAAAGAGCTAATCTTGCCAGTCCTCCAGAAGGTCAAGGAAGAAAGCAGTTTTGTGAAGTGAGACTAATGACCTCCTACCAGTAAAGGAGAGGGGATTTGTCTCCATTCTTCCGTCTTGATCATGGTGTCGTAGCAGAACTGCTTGCCCAGTAGGAAGTACCATATCTAGTAGGGAAGGAGATAAGTCAAGAGAAAGTTGGAGGAAAGTCTTAAAGGAATGTGAGCCCTGGCAGAAGAGAAGAGAGCTATCTATGGATTCAAGATAAAAATTAGCTGTGGAAGTCAGAAGTTGAGTTATAAATAAGAGAAGGCTCAGAGAGACCAGAAGGGTTGAGGTATCTAGGAGGGAGCAGCATGAAGATACCAAGAAAAAAATATCAGGGCTCTGCAGGGTTAAGAGGATGAGTTTGCTGCCTTGACTATATTCGGTCCCTACATGTACACCTCATTACCAGCATATTCTCTATATAAGCCCACTCTTCCGACTGATGCTGTATGTATTTGTGCGAGAATGTGTCTGTGATAATTTGGTGTGTGGGAGATATCTTGTAGCTATTGTTCTTACAAGTCATCTTAGTAAATGTCTTTCCTTTGAGCTAATTTTTTTTACTGACTGACTTAAAGGTAAATAAACTGGTGGGAGTTGGTGAGCTATAGTTTTAGATGTGTGAATCCACTTTGAACCCAGGGCAGTAGCAGTCAGCCCCCTGGGGACAGAATTCAATCTGTAAGTGCAATTGGGAAAAGGTACTACACTTAGAACAACCCTGTGAGATAGGTACTACAGGAATCGTAACCCCCATCCAGGTTTCAGATTTAGCAGTGTCTTTGTGGAGATAAGACAAAGATATTAAGGGATTCAAGATAGAAGATGGTGAAGAATTGGGGTTGAAATTGTCAAGGGAGGAGAATGCAACCAGAGGAGGAGTAATGGCTTAGAAAATACTGAAAGGCAGATGAACTAGAGAACACCACGAGGATAGAGAATAAATCTGGGACTAGTAATGCATAAAGATAAAACGATTAAAAATTATAATTAAGTTGAGGAATCTCAGTGGAAGTGGAACACTCGTGGCTGATGACAAGGTCAAGGGTGTGATTGCCCTGTGTGTAAGTAGTTGAGGTTGAGTGGAGGAGGAAGTCATGGGGTTGAGTAGACTGAGTAATTGGGAAGTCAGCATACTGTAGGGAACATCAATATATCTTTGAAGTCCCATAGTATGAGAAGAAGGGTTGGAGAAGGAGACTGTGAGCCAGGAGGCACTGAACTTACTGAGAAAGAAAGAAAAATGTCCTAGGAGTCAGTAGATAATGATTGCTAGGATCTGAATTAGGTGACAAATTTAGATAGAGCGAACCTCAAGAGAGAAGCCTCTGAATGAAAATGGTAGAATGTTCCCATTTCTTCAATAGGACCGGAGAGTGAGGGACATGAGAGGAGATCCGCCCAGTACTGGAGAGGGTAGCCCAGAACACAGTGACATGGAAGGAATCAGTCTTTGTGGATGCCAGGAAATGAAAGGAGCATGAGAGGCACTGTGCTAAACTCTTTACAAATGTTATCTCACATCTCACAACACTTCACAACAGTCCTGTGAGGTAGGATCCCCATTTTATAATTAGAGTCACTGAGGCGGACAAGTTAAGTGAATTGCTCAGGATCATGCAGCCAATTAACTGGTTTATTTACTATCTATTAATTATCAATTAGCTATTATTAAATAGTTTAAATAGTGGATAGTTGCTTTAGTAGAAGAGGCAGGAGGAGCTGAAGTGGGACCATGTGGGTTGAGGTGCAAACAGATGATTGAAGGGACAGCTCTGGTTGGGGAGGAAGGCTTATTTTTTCCAAAGACAAAGGGAATGGGGGGATGGGGAGAGTAAGAGTAGAAGAGAACATACTATATAGGGGATAGTGGGGAAGGATGGGGAGGGCAGAATGCATCTAAGCAGAATATCAGGGGCTGGTAGAGGTCTGTTTAGAAGGTTCAAGGTCTGTCCATCCTATCCTCAAGGTCTAGGCACAGAGACAGGAGACAGTGTTACATCCAAGAGTATCTGCAAGATTGGGCTAAAAGAAAATATGACCTGGGCCTGGCAGTGTTGTGTGAGGATACAGAAATACTTGAAAGGTCTATGATTTTCTTAATGTAGAGAAACTTGGTGTGGAAACTCCACTGGTACAAATCGCACACCATCTATGACTTAGATTTTTTTTTTGAAATTCTTTTGTAATAGATTATTTTTTGAAATGACACAAATTACTAAGGAGTTGCTTGAGTTATCTAGTGACTTGCCTAGGGTTACCCTGCTAGTAAAGGTTAGAGGCAGGATTTGAACCCAGGACTGCTGGACTCAGTCTAGTCTTCTCTTTCCTACACCAGTGTTGTCAGCCTCAAATAGAAACAGAGTTGCTAAACTGTACAGAAGGATCTCTGGAGGTCACATGGTTTAAAAAAACTACAAATTAACATTATCTACATTTTGTTGTATTTTTATTTACTGTTTTAGATTAGATTTTAGATTTTAATCTGGTTCAGGCCACACTCTCTAGCATTATTGCTCACATCCATACTACTCTATGCTGCCCCTGCAATGTGAGCACATCCAGGCCAGAGCCTGTGAGAAACACATTCATCTGTTGTGGTGTTACCCAAGGCTTCCAAATGTAACTGCAATGGCCAAGACTTCTTGCCTTGAAAAGAAATTTGTTTTGCAGCAGCCCAGCAACGTGAAACAAACAAACAAACAAATTCATCTAAGTGGGCGGTCAAATCAAATCACATTTTTCCTACCTGACTGAGAAAGTGAGATCAGTATTTCCCGTGAACAAATATGACTGTTTGCTGGGTTGCTGCAATGAGTAATTATGACTAAAGAGAAACCAGAACACTCTCACTTCTAGATCAGGCCTTCACAGGCTCAGTTCTTTCTGTTTCTTTTCTAGGTTTACTGGAACAAGGAGGGATCAACATGGAAAAGCCTCCCAAAGAAGTGAAAGTCTACCTCCAGACCACTTCAAAGGCTCCATACTGTCGTGAGTTGCGACTCCTCCCCTCCCAAAAAAAGTCGAACGACAATAATAAAAAGGAAAAGGAGAAACCCACTTCATCTCAGACTCTTAATATTGAAAACAGCCTTTGTTGTTATTTGGTTGTTTTCAGTCATATCCAGCTCTTTGTGGCCCCATTTTGGGGTTTTCTTGGCAAAGAGTGGTTTGCCATTCCCTTTTCCAGCTCATTTTACTGATGAGGAAACTGAGGCAAACAGGGTTAAGTGACTTACTTTGTAGCCATGTGACCCTGGGTATCTGAGGCCAGTTTTCCCAGCACTCTCCCCTTCGCCACCTTGTTTCTCCCAGCAGCCTATTATGGAGAAAATTTGGTGTCAACATGTTGTGTTTCAAGCCCCTGCTCTGACCATTAGACAATGCCACATGAGGATTGACTCAGGAGTCACAGGACCTGCATTCAAATCTCACTTCTGCTGCTTACTATTCCTGTGACTTTGGCCAAGTCACTCCTCTCTCCAGGCCTCAGTTTCTTCAAGATGGCCTTCAAAGTCTTTTTCAGATCTAAATCTATGATTCTGTGTTTCAAGTCAAGCCTATGGCTATCCAGGCCCTCATGCCTTTCTAGACATCGACTCCCTCCTGCACTGGGGGAGAATCAAATTCCATGAGGGGTGACAGACCTTTTCTTTTCATTCTATATTATGTCTCAATGGGGAAATTAGGTAATGTGACTGAATAGTCAGACTCAGACACAGGGCAAAGCAAAAATCTTTATAGATAAAGTTTGAAAACTGGACCTCAATGGGTGATACTTACTGGCCACTGGAGGTTTTAAGCCTTCATCCTAATATATGACTTTACTTATCACTATAAGCCACAAGAAGTCAATCAATTAATCAACATTTACAAAGCAACTACTGTGTGCCAGGCATTGTGCCGAGGACTAAGGATACAAAAAACAGTCAAAGAAAGTTCCTTATTCTCAAGGAGTTTACAATCTAATGAGGCAGATAACAAGCAAAAAAAAATTTACATATATATGTATATACACACACACATATACATTTATACACAAAAAGAGCTATATACAGAATAAATAGAAAATAATTAACAGATGGAATGCTCTAGAATTAACACTGGATATAAATTCAGAGGATATGGGTTCAAATTTTACCTCTGATACTTAGCTGTGTATTCCTGGACAGGTCACTTAATTTCCCTGAGTCTGGCTTCCCTCAGCTATAAAATGATGGGGTTAGAATAGATGGTCATTAAGATATCTTCCAGGTCTACATTTGTGTTCCTGATTTTATTCCAAAGTGTCCTTCAGGGGCAGCTAGGTGGCGCAGTGAATAGAGCACCGGCCTTGGAGTCAGGAGAACCTGAGTTCAAATTTGACTTCAGACACTTAACACTTACTAGCTGTGTGATCTTGGGCAAGTCACTTAACCCCAAGTGCCCTGTCTTCCCCCCTGCAAAAAAACAACAAAGTGTCCTTCACTGAAGCCTCCCTAGGTCTTGTGGCTTTCAGTAGCTGTCCACCTTATTCCCTAGTCCTAGCTCTAGAGGCACCACCACCATTTTGGATGATACAAGTAGAACGTTTCAAATTCATAATCTCCCACCCTTTCACCCCATCTCATTTTCCTGGTTCTTTGGTATGTTTTGCTTTCCTAGTCTACTATAGTCTCGTGGAGTTTCAGTTACAGGAGGTGAGAAACAGGAACACCAACATTGAAGTCACTTTGCATAGCAGTAATCTTACAACGTCCATAAAGATCACCATGTAAGTAACCTATGTGCCTGACCCCTCCCACCCTGAGCATTCTCTTTCTTTTTCCTGGAAGTCTATATGTGTGGTCTCACTCTGTTAGGATGTCAACTGCTAGAGGCCAAGAACTGTGTTTGCTTTTTCTTTGTATCTCCAATGCCTAGTAGAGTCCCTGGCATATAGTAGGTCTTTAAAAACTACTTTTTTCATTCATTCATTCACTCACTCATTCATCCTGGCATCTGAGGCTAGGAAAGGGACTATGGGATATCAGTACACTGTCCTTACTAAACAACTGAATAGGTAGCAAAACTACAAGCTTTCCTGACACGACATGACACTATTCTTCCCTCAAGAAACTCCCTGCTTTAGGTCATAGACCTAGAAGTGTTAGGGAGCTCTGAGGTCATCTAGTCAAACCTCTTCATTTTATAGATGAGAAAACAGGTCACTGAGGGGTCAAATGCTCTGCCCAAGGCCATGCAGGGAGAAAACAGCAGAGCTAGGACTATGGTGCCAAACATCCGTGTGCCCAACAATGGTTAACATAATAGGTCACATTCAAATAATGAAGTGAGTTTCTGTTATAACCTTCATTGGGGTGCAATGAAGCGTACTGGATTTAGAGTCAAAAGACTTGCATTTGAATCCCACCTCTTCTACTTCTGTCTTTGAGACCTTGAGCAAGTCATTGACTTCTTTAGGCCTCACTTTCCTCTTCACTGCAATACATGAGTTGGACTATTTTCAATCAGCAAGAATGCTTTAAGTGCTTAACAGTATTCTAGGCATTATATTAGACACTAGGGGTACAAAGACAAAAGTGAAAATAGCTTCTGCCTTTGAAGAGCTTCCAATCTAGCTGGGGAGACAATATATACATGTGAAAGGATATATAAAATAGTTTGGGGAGAAGCTTGAACAATTGGGGGGTATCAGGAAAGGCTTCATTTATTGTAGGCCAGAGGTGTTGAGCACCAGGTCATAATTCTCCTAGTGAAACTAATTGGGAAATATTTAACAAAATAAATAAAAATACAACAGAACATATATGTTGTTAATATGTGGTTTTTTAAATTAATATGTGGCTGCAGAGATCCTTGTGTATGGTTTAGTGGCCCTATTTCTATTTGATTTTGGTACCACTGTTGTAGAAAGTGACATCTGGGCTGAATCTTAAAAAGATACTAGGAATTTTAAGAGGAAGAGGTGAAAAGAGAGAATAAAGGATGATATCAAGGGGCTGTGAGATGTTGGGTTGGGAAGAGGAGAGAGTTGAGAGTGATTGGCTTTTATTTTCTTAATAAAGTATGAGGCAAGGTCCTCCATTATTAGGGTCAGGGGAATAGATGCCCTCTAGTAGATGCTTTTCCAGAGTAGCTAGGCTATATAGTGGATAAAGCACTGGCCCTGGAGTGAGGAAGACTCATCTTTCTGAGTTCAAATCTGGCCTGAGACACTTACTAGCTGTGTGACCCTAGGCAAGTCACTTAACCCAGTTTGCTCATCTGTAAAATGAGCTGGAGAAGGGAATGGCAAACCACTCCAGTATCTTTGCCAAGAAAACCCCAAATAGGGTCACAAAGAGTTGGAGAAGACTGAAATGACTGAACAATAACAAGGAATAAATTACCCAAGTTTTAAAGTTACCAGTTGACTCATTTCCTTTCTTCAATGCCATTAGCATTGGACTGCTTCTTTGGGACTGTAGATTTAGAGCTGGAAGGGACCTTAGAGGTCATTTTATCTGTCAGATTTTAGATGAAGAAACTGAGGTCCAAGGGGGTTAAGTGATTGTTTTAGGGCTTGGGTTCCCAAAGTGGATGATTCTTCCCCCTGGGGGTGATGGAATGATGGGGGGGGGCAGTAGTAGCCTTGGGTGCATTTGGGGGGCATTGAATAAAAATAAGGAGGTGGTGGAAGCATAAGAAGAGAAGAAAATTTTGAAAAACCATTCATACATGTTCATCTGTTTTGTAATAGTTAAAGTCATAGTGATTACACACAAAATGCAAGTTAAAACCAATCAGTGGTCAAGTCTGCCGACAGGTCTTAACAAGCAAATGTTGGCAGTTGAGCATGCTGTTGTTGGGAAGTTCAGTATGTATGGGCAGGTATATGTGTATGTAATGACTTGTTTACAATATAATACTGTATGGTTACATGATTCAATATTGCATCATCAAAATTTCAATTCAGGAAAAACCCCTACAAATTTGTAATAAATTATTAAAGATGCATCATTTTAAAAATATGTCATCTTTTTTTGAAATGACACAAATTACAAAAAAATTTAAAGGGTTAAAGAAATTAGATTTCTGGGGGGGGGGGTGCTGAGTAATTTTTTTAAAGGTAGCAGTGGTCCAAATAAGCTTGGGTCCAAATAAGGTCACACAGCTAGTATCCTTACTAGCTTGAGGCATATACTTGAGGTCCTCAAGTATTTGAATTGAATCCAGGTCCTCTAACTCCTAGCATTTACCATATTGTCTTCATTCTTTTATAAGATCTAAAATTTTGCAACCCTAGTTAACTTGTTTTTGCAATGGGTCTAATCTTTTTTTCTTTGAATATTTTGAAGAAAAATAATTTTAAAATAGTTAGAATCCAATTCTATCTCTATACCTTTCTGCCAGCTGTGTCTTCCTGCCTGGCACACAATTTCTCCTTACCTCCTCAATATTAGAATATGAGATCCTTGAGAGCAGGAACCATATATTTGCCTTTCTTTGTATACCCAGTAATTAGCACAGTTCCAACTCTTAATAAGTGTTTAATAAATGCTTGTTGATTGTTGACTGATTCTACCTCTTAGAATCCTTAGTGTCCTTTAAGAACTCCTCAAACACCATCTTCTAAATGAAGTTGATCCCCTTGGCTACTAATGCCTCTCCTCAAATCACCTTGAATATATTTTATATGTATATCTGTATAAGTACAGGTTGGTTCCCCTGATACAGTGTAAATAAACTCTTTGAGGATGGAGACTGTTTCACATCTGTCTTGTATCCCCAGGGCTAAGTACAATGCCTGGCATGAAATAGATGCTTTACAATTTTTTTTATTGATTGGCAGATACTGCAAGGAGCCCGAGAGAACATCTTGTTGGGCTCTTTGTTTTATCATCATCATCATCATTATTATTAATAGTTTCATATTTCTTTGAAAATTCTTTTTTTTCAGTTCTGAATTCTCTTCCTTCCCTTTCCCTCTCTCCTACCTATTAAGAAGGCAAATCCATCACAAATATGTATTGTCATACAATATAAATCCCCACTTTAGCCATGTCCATAAAAAGCAAAGAAAATAGGTTTGTATTGCATTCTGAGTTCACCAGGTTTCTATCCAGAGATGGATAGCATGTTTCATCATGAGTCCTTGGAATTGGGATGGGTCATTGTATTGATCAGAGTTCCTAAGTCTTTCAAAGTTGATTGTTTCTACAATATTGTTGTTACTATGTAGATTGTTCTCCTGGTTTTCCCAACTTCACTTTGTACCAGTTCAGATAAGTCTTCCCAGGTTTTTCTGAAACTATCCCTTCATCATTTCTTATAGTATGATAGTATTCCAGCACAATAGCATCCCATTATATTTTTATGCAATAGCTTGCTTAGCCATTTCCAAACTAATAGACATTTCTTGAGTTTCTTATTCTTTGCCATCACAAAAATTGTTGCTATAAATAGTTTTGTATATATGGATCCTTTCCCTCTTTCTTTGATCTCTTTGGATATAGAACTAATAGTGGTATTGCTGAGGCAAAGGTTATGCATAGTTTAATAGCTTTTGGACATAGTCCCAAATTGCTTTCCAGAATGGCTAAACTAAGTCACAGCTCTACCAATAGTGCATTTGTGTACCCATTTCTCACAGCTCCTCTAGTATTTATCATTTTCCTTTTTTGTCTTCTTAGGCAAACTGCTGGGTATAAAGTGATGTCTCAGAGTTGTTTTCAACTTCCATGCATCTGATCATTTGTCAATTGGAGAATGGCTTATTCTTGTAAATTTGACTCAGTTTCCTACTGAGTTAAATTTCCTTAAAAATGATACTTCAATCAGAGAAACTTACTGTAAAAAGTTTTTTTCCACACTTTTCTTCTTATTTTAGCTGCATTGGTTTCATTTGTGCAAAAACTTTATGATGTTATCAAAATTATCCATTTTATCTCTAGTTAACCTCTCTATCTCTTGTTTGTTCATGAACTCTTCCCCTATCCATAAACAGGGAAAAACAAGTAATTCCTTCCATGCTCCATTGATTTGCTCATTTGTCCTTTATGCCTAAGTCATTTACCCAGTTGAAGCTTTGGTATTTGGTATGATATTTGGCCTATACCTAGTTTTCAGCTCTTCATTTTATATAATAGAAAATGGAAATCTAGAGAGGTTAATTAACTTAGCTGAGGTCACACAGAACTGGCAGATGAACATGGTTGTTGTGATTCCAAATTCAGTGTTCTTCCCACCACACTACCAGTTTAATTAACCCTTGTACCTAAGAAAACTGACTTGCCCTAACCCTGATCATTGTGGAAATGGAAAGAGTTCTTAAACCAGGTGAGCCTCCCTCTCCCTTTCAGTATCATACTAATGCTTCTCCATTCCCTCACAGGGTTGAGGAATCTGCAGCCTCAAGGCCACATGTGGCCTCCTTTGACTGGATCCAAACTCCACAGAACAAACGAAGTGAATTTTGAATCTAGTCAAAGGGCCACACTTGAGGACCTAGAGGGCCACATATTGCCTTAAGGTCGCAGGTTTCCCACCCATGTATCAGGAGAACTCATGGACACTCAAGTGTGAATACCTGTCTCTACTCTTTCTCTTTTTGCTTACATCAGAACTCAGAGTGTGTTGAAAAAGGGTTTCATCAGAAGTCTGGCAAGGAAGAAGTCACCCTTTACTCAGTCATGTAACCCTGCTCTGCTCTTTCTAGTCAAGCCTACGCATTCCAACCTTTCTTTGTAACCTCTATGAGCTCTCAGTTTCTTACTGGGCTCTCTCTAACTACCCATCTCAGTCTTCTTCAGATCCTCTATTCTTTTCCCTGACACCCCACGATTTCCTCTCCTTGAGTTTCATAGAGAGATGTAGTGGCTACAGAGCTGGCCTTGAAGCCAAGAAGCCTTTCCTCTGGAGGGCACACATTGGCTGTGTGACCTTGGGCAAGTCAGTTAACTTCTCAGTGATCAAGGCAGCTGGAGAAGACTCTAAATTGCAGAAAAGGTGCTGACCTGAATTGCCAGAGGGAATTTCTTCACCTGGGAGTTCCCTCCACCATGAAATCAGAGATCAAGTTCCTATCTGGAGTTTCATATCTCTTTTAATCTCTCTGTCTCTGAGCTCCCTGGTTCTGATCTGGTAGGTCACAGTCTCTCTTTTTATCAGTCTGCTCTGCAGAGCTTAGGCAATATTCACACAAATCTGGGTTTCAAGACAAGGAGGGTGGGAAAATGGAGCCCCAGCTCCAGAAGGACAGAATATAGAAAGAGAGCTTCTGGTCCTCTATTCAAACTTTCCCCTTAGTTTGAAAGATCATGCATACACATCCTTATACCTCAAAACCTAATGGTGAAGGGGAGGGGCAAAACCTTGGAAACTGCTTTTTTACAGATTTAACACATACAAATGTGCTATATAACACATATAAATGCTGCCACTTAAGGTCTGAAAAAGACTAGTCTTAGAGGAACTTGGTCACAACCCTCACAGTCAAAAAATCTTTTCCCAAGCTAAACCAAACCAAAACTCAGGCAACTGATAACAAAAAAATGAAGACTCATTCTAAACTCCTAAGAAAGAATAAATGACCTACAAAATTTGTTGAACTAAGAATTTTAGAATAAACTTTCCATTTCTAGGTAACTGAACCTGGAAGAGAAGCTCTCTTCCAATCCAATTTTTGCCTCATATTATTAGGAACCCAACTGGGTATTTTCCCTCAAGTGATGAAAATGTCAAGAATTAGGAGAGTTCCTTTTTGCTAAAGTTTTCTCTTTCTCCTTTTTTTCCTCCTTCTGACTCTCTCTCCCTCTTTTCTCTCCCACTCTCTTTTTCATTCTCTCCCAAACCCTATCTCCCCTTTCTCCTCTCGATCAACATGGCATCAAATTTTTATTGAGTACCTACTGTATCCAAAGGACTTTGCTATCTCAATGGCAAATCTGAAGAAGCATAAGGTGTATTCTCTGCTTTCCAGGACTTCATGGTCTAGTACCATAAAAAGCATCATAATGTGTCAGAACTGGAAATGAACCTCAAAGTCCATCTAGTCTAAAGATCTCAAACTTAATGTATACCAATGCTTTCGATGTCCCTCAACTCCCCAGTTCCTCCTCTGTCCCTTTGTTCTGGGGTAGTGTTTTGTAGTTCATAGAACCCTGGACTTGAAGTCAGGAGAATGGGTTCTAGTCTCTTCAATATGGGACCTTTAACAAGTTACTGAGCTTCCTGATATGATTGTATGTATGTATTATGTATTATTCCTTTGCAGGACCTACCCATTGGGTTGTGGTGAGGTTCAAATGAGCTAAGATCTGGTGAGCACATTGTAAAGTTTAAGGTCTATATTAGTTTGAACTATCAATATTTATTTATTCAGACAGATATCAGAATCAGATGAAAACATCTTTATGGACAGAAACAAATCTATATATTAGTAGTATATGACCAATTCATGTAATCAACTTAAAGAGCAAATTTGAGGCTAACCATTACCTGCTGCATGAATTCTCCTATTGAACATCTTAGATGAGAGGTCATCCAGTGACTTTCTGGGCAGAGAAGGGAGAAAGGAGCTTTTCAGAAATACATGTAATGGAAAGACAAAAGACATCAGCAAAAAAGGAAAATAATCTATCCTTAGCTTAAACAACTCCAGTGATGGGGAACTATCTAGCTAAAAAGCTAAAATATACATGTTAAATGAGGGGTTAATTAAAAGTACCAGGTAATATCTGATGTCTTCCATTGGAGGTTTGCTATGATGACTCATTATGGCGTAGAGGTGGTTTTAAGTTTTCAAAGGAAATAACTAAGAAATTCAGTCTTTAGCAGGTCCTAATACATTGAAAAGTCTTTGAACACCTGACTGTCAATTTTAAGTCATTAAACATTTGTTGTTGTTTAATCAATTCTCTTTGTGACCCCTTTTGGGGTTTTCTTGGCAAAGATACTAGAGTGGTTTGCCATTTCCTTCTACAGCTCATTTTACAGATGAGGAACTGAGACAAACGGGGTTAAGAGACTTGCCCAGGGTCACGTAGTTAGTAAGTGTCTGAGGCTGGATTTGAATTCAGGCAGATGAGTCTTCCTGTTGCCAAGCCCAGTGTTCTATCCACTGCAACACCTCTCTGTCCTCATTAAATATTTACTTAGTTCCTACTATGTGCCAGGCACTGTACTAAGTACTGGGGATACAAAGAAAGGTTAAAAAAAAAAGACAGTCCCTGACCTAAAGGAACTCACAGTCTGATGGGAGACACATGCTAGCAACTGCATATACATAAACTATATACTTGATCAGTTGGAGATAATCAGCAGAGAGCAAGAAGCAGTGTTAAAGGGGATTGGGAAAGGCTTCTCTTAGAAGATGGGATTTTATCTGGTTCTTAAAGGAAGACAGGGAAGGAGGTGGGGATGAGGAAGAAGAACATTGCAGGCATGGGGGACACCCATGAAAATACCCTGAGTCAGGAGATGAAAAAGCCCAGTGTCTTATCTGAGGAACAGCACAGAAGCATCACTGGATCTTAGATTTCAAGCTGGGTTTGTAAGAGGTAAAAAGACTGGCCAGGTAGGGGAGGAGAACAAGTAATGAAGGCTTTGAATGCCAGAGAGAAGGCTTTATATTTAATCCTGAAAATGATAGGGAGCCATGGAAGTTTAATGAGCAGGGAGGTGAAGTAATCAGATCTATACTTTAGGAAGATCATCTTGGCATTAGTGGGATGGACTGCAGTGGGGAGAGACTTATGGCTAGAAGACCCATCAGCAGGCTATTGCTTTATTAGAGGCATAAAATGATGAAGGTCAATGTTTCTGTTAGCTAAGGATCAGTCTAGCCAAATTTAAAGAGGTTCGATGCTAGAAAGATAGCCACAGGTGATTAATTTATTTGGGGGCACAGCATTTAATGAAGACAATGTCCTAAAAGAGTCATGTGTAAATTTCTTTGATTATATACTCCTAAAAATGTAAAAATGTTGTGAGTGTGCAATCTCAATATATGCATATTTATTTCTTTATAAATTATATGTGTACTATTGTACTAATAATTAGGCATATTATACACCTTACAGAAAAAAGGAAAAATGTTCAAAGTATGAGATAAAGATGGGATGATTTTGATCTTAGAGTCAATAGGGAAAGCCACTAGAATTTATTGGGAGTGAGGGGGTGATATGGTCAGATCTGAACTTTAGGAAAATCATTTTAACATGTGCATGGTGGCAGGATTTGAGAAGAAAACTACTTGGGGCAAGGATAATGGGTGATGAGAGTTCCAGCTAGGGTGGTGGCTGCATGACTAGAGAGAAAGAGATGTTGTGGAGATACAAAAATTTCACAGCTGATTGGGTCCGGGGGATGAAGAAGAATGAGGAGATGAGAGGATACCGAGCTTATGAGCCTGGGTGACTGGGGAGGATGGCGGTGCCCTCAACAGAAATAGGGAAGTTTGGAAGAGGAGTGGTTTGGGGGTAGGCACATTAATAAAATGACATCATGATACATCCCTTCTTGCTCAAACTGTGTGCCTCACTCTGTTCCAACGGAAAGGGCGAGGTGGAAATCTTACTCATTGGACCCCGTGGTTCACCAACTCTCTGAGGGGTACCTTTGACAGTCATAAAGTGAGATGGGGGTAGGAGGTGGGTATGGGGGTATAGGTTTCTTAAGAAAACCTTCTGCTGTTCATGCCTGGGTGGTGGTTAGTAATGACCAAAAAGAGCAGCACAGTACAATGGAAGGGCTTTTTGCAATTAGAGGACATGACTCCCAATCCTCCTTTTTTCCTTATTACCCATGGGGCTTGGGCATGTCATTGCCCAAACTTCTATGGACCTCAGTTTTCTCATATATAAAAGGAGGGGAGTGGACTAGATGGCCTTTGAGGTCTTTTCCAGCTCAGAATCTATTATCCAATTTCTTCTTCCCTGCTTGTTGATGTCCCCTCAATCTTATCCCCTCCCCACAAGGAAGAGGTTGGGAGCTTGAACAACAGAGGGAGGGGGTAGAGTGTAGGTGTTAGAGGTAGATGTAGTTGTCTTGTAGATAAATCACAGTAATTATTATTGTGTGGAGGGTGGGAGGTGATCCATCTTTCCACCCTCTGATTGGTTGATCACACTCCCCTTGGGGTCAAGCCACAGACATGTCCCCTACTTTGGAAACCATTGTTCTGAGAATTAGAGGAGTTTCTCTCAGCACTCATGGAGGGATCATTCTTATCAATGAAATAAAAGATCCTTGGAATATAATATGGAAGTATATAGGTGCCAGACAAGTAGCCTGGACAATAGATTCTCTAGGACTTGACTCTTGTGTCTCCTTACAGATCAAAAAACCAGTTCATTGGCAAAGGACTAATAGCCCACTCAACCCCACATTGCCACCTCAATCAAGCAATCCTGAAGGTTCTTTCTTCCAACCAAGTTTGGAGGAAAGACAAGAGCGTCATCACTGGGAGATTCTGTGTCATCCCTTTGCCTGCTAACCACAGGTAAACAGACCCCTTCAGTGACCACTGCCAAGCACAGATCCATTCCACCTGAATATAGCACTCCCAATATCAAAATCTCTCCAAAACAAATCAGGGCCAGTGAGTGGGCTTGCTCTGGCCAAAACCTATTTTAGTCTTGGCTAGCTGGGTCAGCCTGGGATGCCGTCCTGAATTCCTAGGGCTTCTGGGTGATGGGGACAACATGACATTTGATATGACAAGATGCCATTCAGTTACTACTTTCCAATATGGAAATATACTAGTATGAGTAAGCAGTGAGCAGGACTTCTCTGCCTTGCTTGGTACCAGGTACTTCTAGCTTTCCACTCAAAGTTGGAAGTATTCCTCTGAGTCAGCCCTTTAGTTATTCCCCCTTATTCTCTATTTATATTTCTCTAATGTGCTAGTTGGTCTGTCTGTTACACACTATATCAGAAATAATTGCCAAGCTGACATTTCAGTAGCATGGAGGCTGCTTCTGAATTAATGATTGCCAATGAGGATGGAGGAAGGGGAAAAAGAAAGAAGTAAGTCAAATATTCTAGTGCCACTGGAAGAAAAAAAAAGAGCATCCTATAAGACGCTATAGGATAGGACTTAATCTAATTCTCTGATGTAGAGACGTGTTTGTCCCTGTCAAGGAGTCAGAGGAGTTGCCAAGGTTCCAGTGGCCCAGTGATGCTAAGAAGCTTGTCCCCTTCACAGGAGGGTGACTTTGTCCACATTAACCTTTCCTGTTGTCCTCTTTTCCAAAAATGAAACTGATCGAAGGCAGATCAACAAAACAGGCAGGTGTGGCTGAAGAAGATCCCACGGGTGGGTCCTTTCTGAATTGAGAACATGTAAAGGAGAGTCAGCATGGAAGAGTGAATGGAATGATGAACTAGAGTCAACCTCGGTTCAAACCTTGCCTAAGATTAAGCCTTCTTTGGGGAAGTTAAGCTCTTAGCCTCCATTTCCTCATCTGTAAAATGGGATTTAAAAATAGCAACATTCTTTCTGAGTTGTTGTGCAGTTTAAATGAGAGTTCATATAGTGCTTCACAAGTTTTAAAGTGCTAGCTAGATGAGTGTAAACTATTATGATGACTATCATTGACTTGGCAACTAGAGCTAAGCTTACTCTGAGGGGCTCATTCCTAGGTGATGTTCTGCTCATGGTGTCAGAGTTGGCCAGAAGCCTTCAATAAAAAGAGAAACTCTATTCTTTATAGGGCCATGTCAGCTGCTTTGCTTTAATAGTATCTAAAGCTAAAAACAAAAGAGGAAATGGAAACTTTGGAAAGTGAAATGACTTTTCAAAAGTCACACAGATAATAAGTGTAGAACTGGGCTCAGGTCTTCAGATTCAGATGGAGACATCTCCTCTCAGCAAGTCTCCCTAGTGGTTATTTTTCGGTGGTCTGAATAATAACAGTAACAACAACAACACAGTCAGAATAGTACTTTAAAGTATGCAAATTACTTTTCATACTTTATCTCATCTGAGCTTCAAAATTTTACCTGTGAGGTAAAGTCATAGACAGAGCTGGAAGGGACCTCAGAGGCAAGTGAATGCAACCATTTCCTTTCCAGATGAGAAAGGTAAGGATTAGAGAGATTTAAGTGATTTACATAGGATCACAGCTGGGAATCTTCAGAAGCAGGATTTGAACTCGGATCTCTTTCACTCCAAGTTCAGCACTCTATTCACCATGCCATACTCTGTAAGAACTTCATAGCTTATGTATTAGACTACTGATCTTGTAACCCCTTTTAAACTCAGATAATGACTTAGGAATCTCCAAATTGCATTAAAATAGTCTCAGCACAACCCAACACACCTCTAATCTTGCTTGGGTCACTGTCACCCATTTTGACCAGTTGATCACCTAAGACATGATGATCACTCCTAAACTTTTACTCTTCTTCCCTTGTAGTACGAAGATGTGGTGCGTTTCCGAACCAATGACCTTGCAAACAAACGTGAAGACTTTTGCAAAGCTGGAAATACCATGTGTGTAGTATAATCCCTGGAGATCTTTGGAGGGGAGCAAGTGGTTTCATTCAGACTTCCTTTTATTAGATTAAGGATTATACCTCTCTGTCATTATCTACAAGTAGCACACAAGTACTCATCAGTATTTTCATTGATGTATTTTGTTTAGATATATGTGCCAATTAGTTCCCAATAAACAATGCCCCCTCCTGCCCAGGACCTTTGTATTAAAAAGTAGTAATTAGGCAAAGCTATCTAAGACAGCTGTAATTTTTCACGTAATTCACAGCACACATAATTTTTCACTTTTATGGTTTCCTCCTTCTTGGTTGAAAGGAAATATGTCATCTGGGATCAATATTGACCATTGCTATTGACCCGAATTTCTTTGCCTTTTAGGTTGTCTTTTTTTGCATTATTAAAATCATTCTGCATATTGTTCTGTTGGTTTTGCTTTTCTCACTCTATATTAGTATATGTGTCCCCATGTTTCTCTAATTTCTTCATATTCATCATTACTTACTGTCTAATAATATTCTATAGGAATTCCCATTCCCAGCCATTCCCAAGTCACTGGACATAATTTGTTCCCAGCTTTTAACTATTATTAATAGTGCTGCTATGAATATTTTGATACCTTGGGGGCTATTCTTTCTGTCACTGATGTCCTTGGGGGGTACAAACCCCATTAATAAGATCATAGTGCCTAAATTAGTAAGTGCTAAATAGTAATAATTAATTACTATTAAATAATAATTAAATAACAAATAATAAGTAATGCTAAATTAATTCTTGTTGACTGACTAGATCAAAGGGTATGAACAGCTTAGAAACTTTTCATGTGTAATTAAAAATTTTTTTTTTCAGAATAGTTGGACCAATTCACTGTTCAATCAGCAGTGAATTAGTATATCTGTCTTCCAGCATTGCCTTTTTCTTTTTAATATTGTAGTCAGAAATGACCCTATATCTTTACGCTTTCTACCTAGAACCATACCTCTTATTCAGCAGAAACTTTTACAGGGGAAAGTCCACAAATTCCACAGAATAGTCAGATTGCTTTGTTTTAATGAAATTGTGCTATGGTGAGTATACTGAGAAAAAAAATACACATTTGAAATTTGTAGGACTTAGAGGAAAGGAAGGTAGAGTGCATCTTCTCTAAAGTACACAGGAGTGGGCATATTCTGAAGTAATAGGGGAAAGACACACAGAATTCCATTTCTCTGGTACCTATTTCCTCCTCTGAGTTCCAGGATTCTTTTCTTTTGGTGTTTGCTTTGAGAAATTAGATGGGTCTTCTCTATGGGGCTTAATGTTTAAGTGGACAGAAATGAAGGGAGCTGATGGGTAAATTATTTGATGGCACATCAGGAGTGAAGCTTAGCTAGTCTCTCCCAATTTACAATTCGAACAGCAAGCTTCCAGGGGCTTTCATTACAATGAACAACACGAACAAGGGCCAAAGGGCATTGTACAGAATTCAACAATGGCAGCATTAAGAAAACACTTTCTCTTAGAGATAACCATTACAACATGAAAATTGCTCACTTAGAGTCAGATTTCAGAGTTAGAAAGGATCTCAGAATTTATATACTTGATCATCCCATCTAGTGCAGGCATCTCCTCTAAAATCTTTATCAGGGCCTCAGTTTCCATGTCAGTGAAATAAGGAGCCTGTGCTGATTGGTTTAAGGAGGAGATGACTAGAATTAGTTTAATTCTATCTGTACAAAAGTATTCTAACCAGAATTATTCTTCATAATAAAATAACTAGAACCAACTGTGAACCCAGTGACAAAGGAATGGCTGAATAAATTGTGGTGGTATATGAAGGTAATAGAATATTATTGTTCCACAAGAAAGGACAAATATGAAGATTTCAAAGAAATATGGGAAGGCATATGAAGAGATGCAGAGTAGCAAAAGCAGACCCAAAAGCATGACTATAACCATATACATGAAAATAGTAAATTCATGTTAAAGATGCAAAATGACTCTGTTACTGCCATATAAAAGTTCATATGCACATCTTCTGTTTAACAATTAAGCCAAGTCAACAAGTACTTACTTGCCAGGAACCCTGCTAAGCACTGGGGATATGAATACAAGCAAAAAGAAAGATATTCCCTGCCCTCAAGGAGCTTACCCTCTTATACACATAAAAAGGAGCTGAAATGATCAGTAAATAATAGAAGTGTATGGTTATATGTACAATCATTTGCAATCACTATTTTATTCCATTCATTTGCTTTTATTTTTGTATGTTGTTTCTTTGTTATTGTTTATGTACTTAAATATACTTGTGTTAAAATGTATTAATAAAAAATAAAGAAAAGTGAGGGTATTGGACTAAATGACACTGTTTCCCTCTCCCTTTAAAATCCTATGATCTGGCCTTTGCTTTTAAATATTTTCAGGAATTGTAAACTCACTATCTCCTAAAAAGCACCTATTCCCTTTTTCTTTTTTTTTTTTTTATTAAGCAGTTGGGGTTAAGTAACTTGCTCAAGGTTACACAGCCAGTTATTTCTGGGTGTGGTGGTAAGTATCTGAGCCCAGATTCAATCCCAGGTCATCCCGACTCTAGGACCAGTGCTCTTACTCACTGAGCCACCTGGCCGCCCCTATCCTATTACCTTTTTCAATAGTTCTAATTGTTAGGAAATTCTTTATTCTATCAAGTTGAAATTTGCTACCCTGTACCTTCCTCTCATGGTCTAGAACTTGAGAGCTACGGACAGTAAGTCTATTTGCTTTTACATGTCATTCTTTCAAATGGTTGAAGATAACACCCATATTCCTTCTATTTTCTCCATGATAAAACCCCCCAGTTCCTTCTCCTATTCCTCATATGTTCTTCTCCAAATACACTCTAATTTGCTATTATCCCTTTCAGAATGTTTTATTTAGAACTCAAATAATATTTGGACATATATATATATATATATATATTATGTAATCTGATCAACTGGATGCTAATTTCTATTAATGAAACCTAAGATGTCATAACTATTCTTTATTGTGACCATATTATGCTAAGTCTTATAGGCTCACAAGGCTTAGAGCTAGATAGATCATCTAGTTAAAATTCTTTCTTTCACAAATATGGAAACAGGCCCAGAGAAATGAAGTGGCGTATTTCAGCTTACACAGGTAGTAATTGGGAGAGGCAGAATCTAAACCCTTCCTGGGGCCCTGAGCTCCCGATTAGGACTTGTCTGAGACCCATTGTGCTGCTGGCCTCTGACCATTTTCATGCCATGCCACTGTCCCATACCATTTCTCAGCCATCCACCCCTTTCCAGCTCTTGCTTTCAGAATGCTAATCAAATACTGCCATTCTTGGAAAGCACATGTTAGTGAATTGCCCTATACATCTACTCACCATTCCTCTTATTTCCCGTTCCAAAACACCCCTCCCTGGTCAACTCTCTCTTATATGTAGCATCTTTTCTCATTTGAATGTAAGCTCCTTGAGAGCAGGCTATCTTCTTATATTTGTGCCCCCCGCCCTTATCAAGTGTCAGGTATATAGTAAGTGCTGAATTAATGTTTATTAACATTCATTCATTCTTCAATTAATCAATTAAAGTATACTAGTTGGAGAGTAAGTCTGGCTTCAGACTGACTGACATTTTGTCCCTTCCCATTCCTCTTGAAAAAGTCATGGTTTTGACCACACTTTCTGCATAGGAACTATCAGTCACCTGGGGGGTGGAGGGTCATTCAGTGTAGCTGTAGATGTAAAGTTCCCTGGGAGGGGGATCCAGTGGACATTCAGGAATAAAGTTTCTTTCTCTTTTCTCTTCCTTCCTTCCTTCCTTCCTTCCTTCCTTCCTTCCTTCCTTCCTTCCTTCCTTCCTTCCTTCCTTCCTTCCTTCCTTCCTTCCTTCCTTCCTTCCTTCCTTCCTTCCTTCCTTTCTCTCTCTCTCTCTTTCTTTTTCTCAACATAATATTGAAAGGTATTGCTGTTTGCAGTCCTGTGGCCCCTTGGTCTTAGCTAGATTATAAAAATAGCTTTAGCTTTAGATCTCCATAGATCTGGAGCTGGAAAGGACTTCAGAGAATATCTAACCCAACCCCCCACATTTACAGAAGAGGAAACTGATGAACTGGAAAGTGATTTGCACAGGGGCATAAAATCTCTAAGCACAATGGGCTAGATTTTGGATCTAACTCCTTTGCCTCTAGAATCACTTTCTACTATATCATACTGCCTCCCTGTCTACTGTGGGATTAAGGGCATATAGCAGCACATTAGCCGAAATACAGAAAACACTTTATGAGCAGTTCCTATTGCATATTGAGACAGTTTGGTCCAGAAATGAAATGCATTTCAGGGTCCTGTTTTCCCAGGGACCTTGTCGTATAAGCCTCTGTTTGACTTTTAAAGACATTCCTCACCTATTCCCTCCCTATCTTTCCAGTCTTCTTTCACTTTATCCCCCTCTGCATAATCTATGATCCATCCACCTTGGCTTTCTTGCTGCTCACACAGGACACCCCATCTCCTGACTTTGTGTCTTTCCACTGGCTGCCCCCATACCTGGCTCCTTACTTATACCTTCTGACTCCTCTTGCTTCCTTCAAAACTCAGCCCCAGCCCTTACTCTCTGCAGAGGACTTTCCCACCTACTCCCATCCTACCCCTAGTACCTTCCTTTGGAAATGACTTTCCACTGTATATAATTTGCACTTACAATTTTTCCATGTTGCCTCCCCCATTAGAATGTAAGTTCCTTGAGGGAAAGGATTATTTTTGTCTTCTCTGTATCAGCACAGTCCCTGGCACAAAAAAAATTGCTGATTGATTGACAAATGAGCTGGCATTGAAAAATATCAACAGCAGAATCTGCGTCATTCATATGGGAGCTCAAGATTCTATGGAATTGACTTGGGGCCTTGCTCTGTGATATGAGGGTGTGGTAGAAGCAACATCTATTTACCAGGGTTTCCCCTACCATGTAGATTAGTCTAAAATTTTCCTAAAAAGGCAAAGTCACTGTCCCTGAGGTTTACTTGGTCCAAAGCGCTAAGACCTGAGCTGTTGACCCTTTGCTGTTGACCAGATACATTTGCCTGGTGAGATGAAGAGTATGACATCTATCTGAACCAATGCTGCATCCTTGCTGAGTACTCTTTCCATGCTATGCCTCAGTAAACTTTTGGATAACTGTTAGATGATCTACAAGCATCTCATTACATTCTTATATTGAAATTTGATCACCAGATTGGCCTGAATGAGATCTGACGTAGAGATTTCTTTGTTTTTCATTATTTCATCTATTTCCCTCTTACTAAACCATACTAAGGTCAAGAAGGAAACTTTGCTCTTTAAAGAAGAATACATGTATAAATAATGCTGGTTTAAAGGCAAGCAAACTGTGATTGCAAAGGATTCCAAGGGGTTCTTTCTAAAACTACTCAAAATCCCAGGGGGCTTTCAGGAGGAGAGCCCCACTTGGTTTTCAGGAGAAAGATAGTCAAGACACTGCAATCTTTTTGGAACCCATCCCTTTTCAGAACCAGACAAGGAGAGGAATTTTTCAAAAGAGCTACTGAAAGCAGAAAAACTCCTGACAGATCAGATAGGGAGGTTAGGGGCTGGCAAGGCAACCCTTGCCTAGTATGTTGGAAGAAAAAGTGTATCTACTACAAGAAGCCTGGGTGAAAATGGAATGGGGGAACAAAGGAAGGAAACATGCATGTGTTTTCAGTCTTTCGCTATCTCCAACCTGAGAAAAGTTTCACAGATGCTTTTCTTGAATATGGCCTTGAGAAATGACCTTTGAGAAAGTACATTCCCAGAATCACATAAAACTTAACAGTAAAAGCCCCAGTGAGGACATAGCTATTTAGCATTTACCAGTATGTAAAGCTCCTTTTCAAAGACTGTGGTTTTAAATTAGAATTAAAAATAAGTATCATTCAAAGAGCGACAGAGAGATGTATGGTGGTTGTGGGAAGGCTGGAACCCATAGCAAATAAGGAACTCTGAAGAAGAGCCAGAGTAAAAGATGTCGTCCAACTAGTGTATGATTTAAAAAGATGAGACAGTCCTATGGTGAGAGAAAGGACTAATTGATGGAGAATCTATGAGCTCTACCGGTGACCTTTCGATGTTGAAAAAAAAAAGAAAGCAGGTTCCCAGGATGTTGAGTAGGCCCTCTGTGATGAATGAAAGAATGAAAGGGGGAAAATATATTTAAGTGCTCATAATATGCCAGGCTAAGCACTAGAAATACAAATATTAAAAAGACAGTCCTTGTCCTCAAGGAGCTTACATTCTAATGGGGGGAGGGGTGGGCATTAGGAGTAGTGTCCAGGGAAGGGTATTTTGGGAAATCATAGGGCAGTTAATTGACACATCCTTCCTGGAAGAAGTGTTATCAGAACAACAGGATGGAAAGCAAGACAGAAAGAGTGGAGAAGTATGATCCCAGGGAGTTGAGAGTGAGTAATTTAGTAGCCTGGGTGAGGAAGCTTCAGAGCTGAGTGGTTTACTTCCCCATGGGCACCAGCCTCTGTAATCTGGAAGGTGAAGCAGCAGTAGGGAAGTGTGGGGTAAATTAATGGGAATGTGGAAGAGTCACACAGGCTTAATGGGTTGAATTTTGTACTGCTGGAGAGAGCATCCACATCAGCGTGGTCAGATATAACTCCTCTTGTCATAGAATGGCTTAGGGTTGCCCTTTTGTGATTACTCTTCAATTCTGGGGAGAAATTGTTGATATTGGTCCAAGTTTTCTTAGTGAAGATGTTGAGCTCCCAATTGGTGATGGCCAAAGTCACAACGAATTAAACATGGAGTTCCTTCAATCTATTACTTAGCTTATTGAACCACAGATTTTTCCAAGAATAGATCATAGGATGTTAGAGCTGGAAAGTGGCATTAGAGACCACCTAGTCCAACCCTCTTATTTTACAGATGTGGAAACTGAGGCCCAGAGGAGTCAAGTAACTTTACAGTGATCAGAAAGTTAGCCAGAAGCAGAGTCAGGATCTAGAGCCATGTTGAGGTTATTCAGATTTCCAGCTCTGACCATCCAAACCAAAGCAGGTTATATTCTTCATCCTTTTCCCGCCTGTGCAGTATATGACCTCCTGACCTCTCACCAATTCCCTGTCTACCTTTTCCTTCCCACAAGGTCTTCCCTTAGGTGGTATTTATTGCAAAAATCTGTTTTGTCCAAAGGGACAACAAACCACCCAATCCACAACTATAGGGCTGTGCTATAATTAGAGAAAAATCATCAGCTCAGACAGCATATTCATAACTAAGAAACAAAACTGTCAAGCTAAGCAGAAAAAGAGAGGAGAAACTAGGGAAAGGAAGGAGGAGAAAGCAAGATAAAGGTGAAGCTGATAGCCAGAGGTGGTTCATATTGATGCACATAAATGCAGGGCTTGCTGGTGTTCCCCAGGGACCTGAAAGCAATTTCTCTTGGTCATTGGGCCACAAACTGTGGTTTCAACACTTCAGTGATTAATTTCCCTTCAAAGGCTAGGTTTGGCCTTCCCACCCACCCACTGGGCTCTGATAGATCTACATTTAATTTGCCATCTGAATGTGAATATCCTGCGTGTGACTGCCACTTGGTCTAGCCTTGAGCCTGCACATTTCAGGGGGCAATTTGAGAGCAGGGAATCTTTCTGAGCCACTCTGGGCCTCTTACGTCCTGTAACTGTGCCCTTTTCCCATCATTCAGTCCAGGTTTCGGTTTTATGGTTCCTCTTTGGGTTTTTAACCAATACCAATAATCTCCATCTCTTCCCTAGTTTTTCTATACCCCATCTGGGGGAAGTGGCAGGGGAGACAATGGATAGGACTTACTTCCTCCCAAAAAATAGATAACCCCTTTCAAGCTTTTGTTTGAAAAGAGTTTGCTACCATGTACTATAAGGGAATACACATAATGGACTAAAATACAAGAAGAAAATTACATTGTAAAAATGGTCCCTCGATTTATCACAGAATCACAGATTTAGAGCTGGGAGGGGTCTAAGAGGCCATCTAGTCCAGTCGGCTCATTTTATAGAAGGTTCTTTATTTAGTCAATCAATTTGTTGTTGTTCAGTTTCAGTCATGCCTGACTCTTCGTGACCTCATTTGGGGTTTTCTTAGCAAAGATACTGGAGCATTTTGCCATTTTCTTCTCCAACTCATTTTGTAGATGAGGAAACTGAGGCAAACGGGGTTAAGTGACTTGCCCAGGGTCACACAGCTAGTTAGTGTGTGGAGCCAGACTTGAACTCAGGTCTTCCTGATTCCCAACTTGGCACTGTATCTGCTGTACCACCTAGCTGATGAACATTTAGTATCTGCTTAACACTTATTGACTGAAAGAAGGAAGGATGCAAACACTTGATTCATTTGTTGACCATTTTTATACATATAATTGTTGTCTATCTAGTTCTCAGAGGGAAGAATGTTAAGAATATTTGTCAGTAGGCCTTATTCTTTCGTAGTCCTCTATTCCTCCCTCTTAACAGAATTCCCTTTTCTTTCATACCTTCCTTGTCTTCCAAAACTTGCAGCCCCCTTACTCCTATCTCTCAGACTGGGAGCTTTTAAAGTGGTATTACCCTTTCCCTTTAATCAGAAAGTGTCTCTCTACTTTCCTCCCTATCCCCTAACATTTTGATAATAGCAATCTAACACTTTCTAATATTGGATATGTGTGTATATATTGCACACATTGGGGTAGAAGATAAAGGGTTAGAGGCTAAAATCAGTAACTCTTGACTGGTTTCCACCCTTAGGTATGAGGTGGCCTGTGATCCCAGCACCACCCTCCAGGTGTGACTTTCTCTTAAATCAATAGTCCCACTTCTGTCCCTTGAGAGGTTAAGTTTCTTTAACAAAATAACTATTCTCGAAGCCAATTCTAGCTCCCCTCCCCCCCCGCCCCGCAACCCCAGAAAATATTATAAGGCTCAGTTGTGCCTTGGTTTCTTTTGGCCTAGGTCCAATTGGTCTTTCCCAATGTTTGGGAAGTTATAAAATGCAAATGAATAAAATCTCTTTCCAGTCCAGCTTTGAGGCACTTGTTTGATTGTAATATTCTTGGCAACATGAATGTTATTGAGAAGCCCCACTCTCCTACATATGCCCCAGCAAAAAAACCCCAAACCTGAAGACTGACATAAGTAAGTTCCTCCGTTCAGTTAGAACTATAATAAAAAGGCCAGAACCCAGAGAAATCTGGGAGAGAGTACACAGAATGAAAACATTCTACTACAAAAAATGTAGTTATTTCTGGGGGAAAATGAGTTAAACATAAGAAAACATTACCAACCACGACCAAATGTGAGTTAAATTAGAGAAATATTATAGATTAAGTGAAGAAATATTATAGATTAAGAGAAACCCAAGAGTTAATTCCAGAGAAGAATAACCCCCTAGCAAGTATGAACAAAGCTGTGGACAGGGAAAAAAAAAATTTACTTAGTTGCAAGGACTTTAGGAGTGGCTGGAAGAAGTGATGCAAGAGATAACAAAACTATAATTGAAATAAGAACAATGGAGGAAAAATTTGGAAGGGGAATAAGAACTTAGAATAATAATATATTCTTTTTATAAGAAATACAGTCAAAACTCAAAGATTTACATAGAATTGAAATGAGGGATGGACACAAGATTTAGTATTCTTTTTTTTTCTTTTTGGAGGGGGGAAGGCAGGGCAATCGGGGTTAAGTGACTTGCCCAAGGTCACACAGCTAGTAATTGTTAAGTGAATGAGGTCAGATTTGAACTCAAGTCCTCCTGACTCCAGAGCTGGTGCTCTATTCACTGTGCCACCTAGCCACCCCCGAGATTTATTACTCTTTATGCATTTTTTAAAGTTGGAGCTAGGTGATCTTGGGCAAGTCATTTAACCCCAACTGTCCTACCTCTCCTCTCCAAAAAGCAAAAAAAAAAAAAAAAGTTGGAGTTAGTCAAAAAGCATTTATTATGTACCAATTATGTACCAGACACTGTACTAAGTGCTAGGAAGGGCAAAAGACCTGCCCTCAAGGAGTTGACAATCTAATGGGGGAGACAACAAACAAACGAATATGTACACACTAAATAGGAAACTTTAGTGAGAAGGAAAGCGCTAGAATTAAGATGGATGGAGAATCACTTTCTGTGGAAGGTGGGATTTTAGTGAAGGAAGTCAGGGAAGCTAGAAGGTGGAGATAGGGAGGGAGAGAGCATTCAGGCATGGAGGACAACCAGAGGAAAACCCCATTTGGGGTTTTCTTGGCAAAGATATTAAGAGTGGTTGGCCATTTCCTTCTCCAATTAATTTTACAGATGAGGAAATGGAGGCAAACAGGGTTAAGTGACTTGTTGTCCTGCTCCTTTGTATAAGGCCTGGAGAAAGTGGGGGTTGGCCACCTAGCCCCCCTGTCCAGCCTATCTTGTCCTGGGAACCTCCTTCACCCAGAAAAGGGGCCAAGTTCAATACTGCAAAGACAGTGGCACCTTGCGCCTGACTGCTCAGGGAAGGCTTGATGTCCACAAGGGGTGGCATGAGTACAGACCTGATCTATGGTACAGTGGTGCTGGCAGAGGGCCACAAATCAGCATGAATGTGCATGTCCCCACCCTCCACAGGAAGGTCCCTGGCCCTTCCAAAGGGCCTGGGGCTTACACCTTGATCATCTCACACAGTAGAGCTGTGTGACCTTTCTAACATCTCTAAAAGTTGGAAATAATTCACCAAATCAATCTTGCTTTGGTTGAGTCTAATTTGAGCTCTATTTTCACTGACAAAAAGTGGGTGTATTTATGAATGAAAGATGTTAACTAGAAAATATCAGATTATGGTCATTGCTTCAACCCCCCCCCCCCGAGAGTTGCCTACCTTTGTGAGGGGGGAGAACATCCTCTGCACAGTTCAGAAAACTGTTCTATTTATTTATATCCTGAGATGAAAGTAATGGAGAGGAATAAAGCACCCTGGACAGAGTGCCCTTCAGTTGGCCAGCCTTTGACTTCCTCTCAGGAAAGGGAAAGATAGAAATATGAGACCTTGGTTATCATCTTCTCTGCACTGGTTTAGGTTTTGCTAGGAATACTACCAGAAGCACAAGGGAATCAAATTTGAACACATACCTCCTGGAAAGGAAGGAAAGCTGTGTGCCCTTTGGCCAGGGATGGACGTTTGGGAGTAGTGGAGCGCTAGATTAATACTTTCTTTTTGGGAATGTCTGGTTTCCCAAACAGAAATGACTTACGCCACTGGGGGATGGAGGTGGGGGGTTGGAAAGACAATGAGTGACTACAAGGGAGGCTGCTTGCCATAGGCTTCTTCTGGCCACAGGCAGTTCTTGAGAGGCATCCCAATGAGGTACCTATCACAGATCCCTGAGGCATCTGCACTTTCCAGGTCTATACCCTGTAATTTCTATGACTGACAGCTCTAGGACGAGGAGACACTTCCACAGTTACTCCCAAAACCCAGGTTAGACGTGATGAGAACCATAGCAGAGACCACTGTCTGGTCTGAAGACAGCTATAGGCATACACTATGAAAGCCTGTCCACTTACAGATGGTCAGATGAAATACTTAGGGACATTTGAAACCATTAGTCTTGACTTGAGTCAGGAAAAAAACCCACTGTTTTAAAAAATAGATTATATTTTATAATTATATCTTTTGTTTTTATATCCCACCTTTTACAGGAAACCTTCTCCAACTCCTCTTAAATCTGACGCCTTCCCTCTGTTAATTATTTCCTATTTATCCTTACTTTGTATATATTTGTTTGCATGCTGCCTCCCCATTAGGTTGCGAGCTCCTTGAAGGGTAGCACTATCTTTTGCTTCCCTTTGTATCCCCACTGTTTAACACGATGTCTGGCACATAGTAGGTGCTTAGGAAATGTTTATTGATTGATTGATAATGCCTAGATTTCCCCTATTTCTTTGCCTTTGCCTTTCCCAGAGAGTCTTCCCTTATAATAGAATTGTTTTTAAAAAGAGGAAGAGGAAAAAAATCAGCAAAATTCATCAACACATTGAAAAAACACATGCTATGTGCTATATTCCATGCCTGTGACACGTATCGTCTGCAGAGGAGGGCAAAAGGAGATGTCATTTCCTATCTCTTACCTAGGAATACTTTTCTAAAAAAATAATTTCACAAGATTCAATTTTGATTGTCTTTCCATTTGTTGGTTTTTTCCCATTTATATCACTATAGTCATCGTGTATATTGTTTTCCTGGCCCTGCTTACCTTGCTTGGCATCAATCAGCTCTTGTCTTTCCATATTTCTCTTTAGTCATCACACACATAACTTCTTATAGAACAGTAACTTTCCATTCCATTCATCTGCCATGCTTTGTTTAGCCAATGGTCATCTACTTTGCTTCCAGTTTCTTACTACTGCAGAAAGTGCTATTATAAACATTTTGCTGTAAATGGGAATTTTAAAAAATTGTTTTGTCAGTGACCCCCTTAGGGAACAAATCCTTGTTAAGCTACTTTGAAAGGCCTTTCTCTGCTTTTCTTTTTAAAAATAATTTAAAATAATTTTTATTGATATCTTTTTTTGAGGGAAGAGGGAAGAGGATTGGGGTTAAGTGACTTGCCCAAGGTCACATGGCTAGTAAGTGTTAAGTGTCTGAGGCCGGATTTGAACTCAGGTCCTCCTGACTCCAAGGCCACACCCTTTTGTGTGTTATAGAACCCTTTGGTCATCTAATGAAGCCTATGGACTTCTCAGAGCATTTTTTTTAATGCAAAAGACAAAATAAATGTGATTCCAAAGAAAACCAAGGTTAATGCAAAATAAAGATGTAATTTTTTTTTTTTTCCTATTCATGGTCACAGACCTGACATTTATCTGAGGATCCCCAGGTTAAGAATCTCTGCAGATGTAATTTTTTTTCCCATTCGTGGTCACAGACCTGACATTTATCTGAGGATCCCCAGGTTAAGAATCTCTGCCCTAAGGCCTGGACCATCACAGTGGCCAGCCTACTATTACATACATATGAGGGAAGTTAATTAACTTGTCTGAGATGACCCCAAATCAAGTGTTCTTTTCAATGTACCAAAATGTCTTCCAAGCTGATCTCATTCAACCCCTTATTTAACAGATGTTAAGTCTTTTTAGATCTAAGGAAGAGAACCGCAGCTGGTATTCAAAGGGTGCCTGCTTAGCTCCAATTTATTGATTTTAAATGAAGGCTTTCGGGAGGACATGTACCAATGTGTGACACAGTCAGCCACATGGATCCTTTATGTTCAATGCTGTTGACATCTCATTAAATCCTGATTCTGTCATCCAATGTGTTAATTGTTTCTCCCAGTTTTTTATCATCTACAAATCTGATAAGCATTTCAACTAGACCTTTTTCCAAATCACCTTTTTTGGGTTCATTCATTCAAACAATTCCAAAACCCCATAACTTTGCTATTATTTAGCCCGTGTCTTTCCATCTTGTCTCAGGGCTATTGGGGTTAAGTGACTTGCCCAAGGTCACACTGCTAGTTTTTATGTTAAGTGTCAGAGGCCGGATTTGAACTCAGGTCCTCCTGACTCCAGGGCCAGTGCTCTATTCACTGCACTACTTAGCCGCCCCTGCATCTCGTCCACAAATATAGACCTGGCTTCCAGCCTCACCTTCACCACTTAGTAGCCATAGTACCTTGCTTCTGGGAACCTCGATTTCCTTATCTGTAAAATCAGGATAACTGCCTATCTGCCAGGCGAGGGAAGCTTTTTTGAGATGTGAAAGGTGGCCTAAATACAGATGATGATGATTATTATTATACCAACTTTCTAAGCCCCTTATTTTACAGTTGAGGAAACTGAGACCCAGAGAAGTGAGATGAGTTGACAGAGTGGAGCTAGTCTGGGAACACTTCCAGTTCAGTGTTCCTTCCACTAAATCAGGTGCCTCATTTATTATTTGATGGATTCTAAGGAAGGAAAATCAGAGGCAATTTGGCATTTGTATCACTAGTAATCCTTTTTCAAATGTGTGTTGGCAGTTCTGCTGTTTTTGAATAGGAGAATACAAATAAATGATGGGGAGGCGTGGTTAGACAGCTGTTTATCTAAAAAAAAATGGAAATTTGGTGGACTGTAAACTCAACATGAATCAGCAGCCTGATGCAATAGGCAGAAAAGGTATTGGGACCACGAGCTGTGGTAATGAGGACTTCATCTGTCCAGTTCCCAGGCAATGCCACAAAACTATATGCTGCAGGGTAGGGGCCAGCCTGCATTTTTGAAGGGACTTTCTTTATGGGGAATTCCCTATGCCCATGAAATCAGTCAACAAACATTGACTAAGGTCCTACTCTGTTCCAGGAACTATGCTAGTGGCTGGAAATATAAAGACAAAAAGAAAGATGAGAGAGAGAGAGAGAGAGAGAGAGAGAGAGAGAGAGAGAGAGAGA
>NW_027187347.1:17830374-18043120 GCF_028583685.1 Petaurus breviceps papuanus
GAGAGAGAGAGAGAGAGAGAGAGAGAGAGAGGTAAGGAAGGGAGAGAGAGGAAAAACGAGAGACAGAGAGAGGGAGAGGGAGAGGCAGGGAGGGAGTGAGGGAGACAGACAGACAGAGAGACAATGAGAGAGTGAAACAAAGAGAGAGAGAGAGAGAGAGAGAGAGAGAGAGAGAGAGAGAGAGAGAGAGAGAGAGAGAGAGACAATGAAACTATCCAGGCTCTCCAGGAGCTTACTTGGGCTTGGAGAAAAGAGACACACACACATACACACACACATATAAAGAAGTAGAAGGTAATTTGGAGGAATGGAGCATTAGCAGCTGGGGGAGAGGGGTCAGGAAAGGAGCCAGGTAGGAAGAAGGTGGTACTTGTACTGAGTTTTGAAGGAAACTAAAAATTTTTGAGAAAGTAGCATTTTAGTCCCCTGGGGAGGGGCAACAGAAACAAAAACCCCACTGCACTCTGCCCTGCTCAGATGGCATCTAAAATATTGTGTTCCGTTCTAGGCACAATGTTTTAAGAAGGATGTTGATAGGCTAAGATTGACCAGAGGAGGACCACAGGGTGAAGTAGGATCATAGATTTAGAACCGAAGGGGACCTTAGAGTCTTTCTAAGTTCAATTCCCTTATTCTACAGGTGAGTGAACTGAGAGATTTGGTGATTTATCTAGTTCCGTAGCTCAGGAGATGGGATTTTAACTTAGATCTTCTGACTGGCACAACCAACGTTCCTTCCAATTGTACCACACTGAGTGGTGAAGGACCTTGAGTCTACCACAGAGGGATATTTTGAAGGAACTGGAGATATTTAGACAGGTGAAGAGAAGACTTAGGAGAGACAGGATATTAGGTATGTTATAACAGAGATTCATTTCAGGTGTGGGTTGTAGTAACTGTATACATAGATCAGTCGATAGGTGGTGCAATGGATAGAGCACCAGTGCTAGGTAAGGAAGACCTGAGTTCAAATCCAACATTAGACACTTTCTAGTTGTCACTGTCTGCCTCCGTTTCCTTAACTCTAAAATGGAAATATAATAGCACCTACCTTACAGGAATGTTGTGAGGCTCAAATGAGATATTTGTAAAAAGTGCTTAGCACAGTACCTGGCCCATAATAGACGCTTAATAAATTCTTATTCCTCCTCCTCCCTTCTAACCATGGATATGCCAGAGCCAGCTCATATCAGCTTGTGAAAGCTGATTGTTAAATTACCCTTATGAGCACTGACATCTCAGAAATTGGCAAACCCTACAAATCAGGGTTTGACTTTTTGTTGTTGTTGTTGATTGACTAGACTTAAGAAAGGGATGAAGGAAATGTTAACAATACAATAATGCAGATCAATCTTGATTGTGTCATACATACATTCCTCCCCACCCCAGGGTCAACTGTTAAACATTTTCCATCAAAACCCTGTTTCCAATTTTACAATACTTGCTGCAAAGGAACTCCCTCCACAAAGGGAAGGCCAAGGCAGGTAGATCCCAACTCTACAGATTAAGCAGAGAAAGTCTTAGGCACATAGTAGGTAAGTGATTTGTTGGGTCACAGGAGTAGTGAGCTATAAGAGGCTTGTCTTGAAGCTGTCTTTCTAACTAAGGTTCAGCATTTCTATGTACACTAATGTATCTACTCATTTAATGTTTTCAATGAACAAGCATTTATTTTCTCAGCCTTCCCTCAATTGAAAAAAAAGAAAGAAGAGTTCTTGTAACAAATATACATAACCAAGCCAAACACATTTTCAGCCATGTTAAAAAAATGTATGTTTTATTCTACAGTTTAAGCCTATTATTTCTCTGTCAGGAGATGGGCAGCATGCTTCATGATTGGTTCCCTGGAATGGTAGTTGGTCATTGCATTGATTATATCTTTCAAAGCTGTTTATCTTTGCAGTATTATTGTATAAATTATTCCCCCAGTTCTGCTTACTTCACTCTGCCTCAGTATAGGAGTCTTCCCAGGTTTCTCTGAAACCATTCCTTTTGGCACAAAGGTATTCCATTACATTTACTTCTTTCCTATTTAATTTTTTATACTCTAAATTATGCTCTTGCCTTGGGTAGGACTCATCTAGCCTTCTGTAGATAGGAGAGAGCCCTAGCTATTAAAAATGGGCAGAGTTCTTTGCATATGGGTAGAAACATGTATACAACACTATTTCTCTCAAACTGCTTCCCTGGGGTTTTCTGGCTCCTCTAGTCCCCTCCTGAAATCCTCTGGGCCACTGACATCCACCCTTTACCTTGCCCCTCTAGACAAAGAGATCTGGAAGATGAAAGGGAGCAAGAAAAAAGAGAGAAAGACCTTGGTAAATATCCCATGATGTCACCATTCAAACTTCTCAACCCTCAGATCCTCCCCATTATGGTTTAGACCTGGATTCTGGTCCCCTTGAAGACATCCAGTCCAAGGTCTAACCCAGAAAGCCTAACACTACTTTTGCTTTCTCTGAAACAGGTAAAGGGAAGTAGGTAAAACTCTATAAAGACACATATGCCCATTTCAGAAAACCTCAATGAAACATAGCCACAAGAAAATGATCTTGAGACACCAATGGGACAGTCTAAGCCAGAGGTTTTTAACCTGGAGTCTTAACCCATCTTGGAAATCCAGGAAGAGATTTCAGGGTTGAGGGGAAGGAGAAGGTTCACAAATTTTGATGGGAAATAGATTATATTTTTATTTTCACTAACTTCTAATTGAAATTTGCCATTTCCCTCAATTATTTAAAATCATTCTTCTGAGAAGGGCTCCACAGATTTCACCAGACTGCCAAAGACTTGAAAAAAGGTTAAGAACATCTTGTCCTAAGCTACACTCCACTCAATCTATTTCCCTTCTTCTCTCTGTTTACATTTCTTGAGTCACAAAGTTAACGTTGCAGAAGCTGAGGGAACTAATAATCATCTTATGCTAAATTAGAGGACAGAAGATGGGAGCACTAATTAGAACTAATACCTGCAGACTTCTGGGGAGAAGCTAAGAGAGAAGAGTTGTCTTTCCCTGTAGGCAGGGATCATTTCATTTTTTGGCTTTATATGCCCAGTACCTAGCACAATGTTTAATAAATGCTTGTGAAGTGACTGATTGATTGTGATTCAGAAGGTATAGGTTAGAAAATTTTTCCCCTTCCTACAAGAAGCATGTAGCAAAGAGAGGAGCATGGGTAGGAAGTTTAAGAAAGGTATGAATTATTTGCACAGACAAAGGTTTTGAGAGTGAAAAGTTTGAAAATCTCTTTCTCTCCATTCCATCTCTGGCCAAGTTTGAGTGTGGAGAAAGCAATAAAAAATAAAAAGGGAATTTTTTCCCCCTCAGGACAAAGAGGCCGACTAATGAACCATTTCCTGCCTCACCTAGAAGAGAAATGTTTTGTGTATCAGGATGCAACCAAAAGTTGATTGAACTTATTCTGGTTATTTTTGGAATTGTGAAAAGTGAAAATTATCACTCTTAACTTGATCCTAAAGATAAGCCAGAATTCATTATACTATTTGGCATTAAGGCAACTTGAGAAAATACAAAGACCTGAAAAAGAAATACCTCAGAGGTGAAGCTTTAAGCTCTCCAGTACAGGGGAGAGGGGACATGGTGCCACTGGATCTATTTCCAGAGTGCCAACACACTGACTGGCAAGTTAAAAGTTCTCACTATCAAAGAAGTTTTTAAGGAATAAACATAGAAATGAAGTTTACTGAAGTAAAAGTTAAATCAGCTGAAAACATTTTACAAAAATTTATTAAAGCTTCTCATCCCAGATCAGATTAAAAAAGAGAGTGCTGAAGAATAAGAGAAAATTGAATTACCCTCTCCAATTTGACAAAAGGGAGGAACATACCAATTATATCAAGGACCCCACTGGTAACAGCCCTGGGCACCCTGAAGCCCACACTTTTAGGCAAGCAGATGAACCTCTCCTTTCAAACTCCAAAATCCACAATCAGACTCTGCAACTATGGGGAGAGAAGAAAAACCTCTGCACTTGATAAGCCCAATTTTTTATCAGTAATTTTTGTATGTGATGATTTGGAAATGCAATTAATATCATTGTGTTATTATGGTATTCCTAAACTATAGTAAAATTCTATTATATAGTAAAAAATTGAATGTAAGGAGGAGACTGGGTGAAAGCTTCATTCAGATTAATTCTGCCCATTCAGAACATTCCTCCTGCATGTATGAGAGTTGGCAAAGCAGGGACATCACCAATGGCCCCTCCCTAGGGTCCATGCCAATTCTCCTTATTTTTGTAAAACTGCCAAGGCCCCTGGAAACCATTTCTATAGGCAGGGTCATCAGCCTGGGAAAGGAACTTGTTTTAGTTATATAGTTCCTAAACAATGAACCTAACTTGCTGAGAAGTTGCAAGTCTATGTACAATAAGCAGAAGTAATTTCTAAAAACTGGCTTTTATACCAGGACAAGTTTAAATTTGAGAAAGAAAGAAGTTAAATGGAATCCCTTATGTATGAGAGACCTAGTAAATCTTTATTGTTTATTAAAGCTCCATGAGAATAAAATTAACTGTGATTGGCTCTAAGCTGTGATTGGTGAAAATTGCTGTTTAAGATAAAAAGCTCTTAAGACTATATTTAATTCACATATTCCTACTTTTTTCCTTCTATAGCAAATTTCTATGATCAGAGCAAGTAATCAGTAAAGGATATGAACTCTTTTGTGCTATCTTACTGGGAAATCTAATATTATTTTTCACCAAGAATTAGAACATGTAGAGAAATCTATACAAACTATTTAAGGCTCACCTTAAGATATTCCCATTGTTAGAGGAATTCTAAAACTAATAGCTTTTAAAAGTACTGTGATCATATTCAATTACTATACCTTTTTTGACTAAAAAAAACTTTGTGATATCTAAGAACTTCTACAATTAACTAGAAATTTAGTTTGTTAATAATACTTTGAGAGTTTATATTACTTAAGGATATTACACCAACTTAATTTTAATAAATCTTAATTTTAAAAGTTTGTTTTTGCTTTAAGGCAAAAAAACCCCCCAAAAACTGAAACTAAAACCCCAAACTATCATGTTATAAGTTTTCAATCAATGTTCTTCATAAAAGTTTAGTGATTATTTATAAATCTTAAAACTAGAAATATAGCCTACAAATTGATTCTAATTATAAAGTTATTAATATTCACTTAACTTCTTCTCAAAATGCAATGCTTTCAGCTATCATATTATTGTTAAATGATTTTCCTTCTTCTCCCTTTAATATTGTGTCAGATAGCAAATATTCAGTGTATATATGCCAACATATTTATGCTGCTAAACTTAAACACACACAGAATACAGATCTTTTTAAACTTTTTCAAAAATTACAAACCCTCATAAGATAGAGGCCACAACCTATATTACAGCCCATTCTTCACTTCCTGGACCTCTTTCCCAACTAATGTGACTATTGATTAAAAAGTTCAAGTTTTTCCAACTCTGTTTTCTTCAAATATTCATAAAAAAGCTATGTTATCTCACTCTCATTCGCATCAAAATGTACATACTCTTGGGGTGGTGGCTAGGTGGTACAGTGAATAGAGCACTGGCCCTGGAGTCAGGAGGACCTGAGTTCAAATCTGGCCTCAAACCCTTTACATAAAAACTAACCATGTGACCTTGGGCAAGTCACTTAACCCCAATTGCCCTCCAAAAAGAAAAAAAATGTACACATCCTATATAAACAATTCCATATTACTAGGGAACAAGCTAGACAGATCATTAAAAACTGCCCTCAATGTGTTATCTATACTACTCCCCTAGTTATTGCCATTAACCCACAGGGAATTAAACCTAACCATATCTGGCAGATGAATGAGACTCATTATCCTTCTTTTGGTAAATTATCATATATAAATATTACAATAGATACTTTTTCTTCTTTTACCTTTGCTTCCCTTTAGACAGGGGAAGCAGTAAAAAATGTAATTAACCATATGTTATAGTCATTTGCTTCAACGGGCATTCCAAAACAATTGAAAACTGATAATGCCCCTGCTTACCCTAGCAAAATCATTTCAATCTTTCTGTGATCATTTTCAAATAAAGTTAATTACAGGCATAACCCTTATAATCCCTTTGGTTAAGATATAGTCTAGAGAAGAAATAAGGATATTAAAACCTATTTACAAAAAAAGGAGGGGAACGTAGACCAATATGCCACAAAGTCAACTAGCTACTGCCTTATACACTCTAAAAAATTTTAAACACCACTAAAAATGGTATACACCAACAGAAAAACAATTTGAAAAGGTGCATACTCCCCAAATTGAGGTAATGTGGAGAGATCCCCAAACAACGAAATGGGAAGGGTCTGACCCTTTACTAATGTGGGGGCGAGGCTATGCTTATGTTTTTCCAGAAGCTGCTGAATGACCAGTGAGGGTGCCAGAACAGAATGTCTGAGCGTGTTCCACAACTCACCACCTAGATGCAGAAACTGAGAATTCAGAGAAAGAGGATTGGGAGATCCCTTGCACAAAGACAACTCAAGAAGACGTGGCTCAGTGTCCCACCTTTTCACAAGATAATACTACCCTCTAATGGAACATTACTTGTTTAAATTATCCCCTTGAACAATGTATTAGTGGTTATGATGTCATTGTTCTATTTGTAGAACCACCCTCTTTTGCTGTTTTTTCCACTAATCTTTCTCATAATTGGTTTCAGACTTCGGGGGGACATGCACTTCAAATAATATCTGATTCTCTAGCTAGAAAAAAGTAATTTCTGAACTTTTAATCATGAGACTAATTGCCATAGCCTCTCTCTCTCTCTCTCTCTCTCTCTCTCTCTCTCTCTCTTTAAAGCAATTGGGGTTAAGTAACTTGCTCAAGGTTACACAGCCAGCTGTTTCTGGGTGGGTGCTAAGTGTCTGAGCCCGGATTTGATCCCAGGTCATCCTGACTCTTGGGCCAGTGCTCTTACTCTCTGTGCTACCTGACCACCCCCATAGCCTCTCTTTTAATATCAACAACTATGTCTTCCATTTCTTCACTAAGTGAAATACAAACTGCTCAATTTGTGAATGGATTGGCAAAGTATATTAGCTTGGCTTTAAAAACCAAAGAATCTACAGATAAAACATAATTTATAAAAATCAACTTGTTGGAACAGTCATATATCTCTGGACTAGTTAGAAACACTTAAGACCAGACCCCTCCAATGTAATTATGGATGTACCTATATATGTATAACTCCTATGTATGGAATATTACTTGAATTAATTGTACTCTTACTTAATGTATATCTAGTAGAGATTCTGTTATAGTAATTGTTGAACAACTTTCATTTGCTTTTTCCAACTAATTTAACTCATGCTTTGTATCAAACATATGCATTACATATGATTTTTGATTTCTTAAAAAGAGAGGGGACATGTATGCCCTGGGGAATATTACAGAACAAATTGAACATAGCCACAATGCAGGAATTGATCCCTCTGATTTAAGTAATAAGATTCTTCATAATTTTGATAAGGTCAATCCTTTCCAGAATATTAATGTCCATGTTATTACACTTTGTACCTATGCTTATTATATTATTCATCCTTTGTGCTTGCTTCCCATGTATACTGCGTTTTGTATCCATAAACTTGAGCACCCTTATTGCTGAAATTCATGGCATTAAGTTACTTGCAAAGAAAGGGGGAGGACCATCTCTAAAGTTAGGCAGGTAGAAGCAGCCAGCTCCTCGCAGCGGCTCTCAGGCCAACAGGATGTTGGCTCACCACTCTCCGTGGTGTGCAAAGAATAGAGCAGCCTGAATTCTTGCTCATCCTGTATGGGAACAATAAATGAAGAAAGGACATGAAAGCCTTCAAGGTCTGCCTGACATTATGGGAATATAATGACCAATAGTTACCTTCTTTGTCTCTTTGCTCTATAAAAATCTTGTTCAGAGAATCAATAAACGGAGTTATATCCTGAACTGCCCTCCTGGCCTGGTTCATCTCACATCTCTGCTTACACTTGATGCTGGCAGCAAGTGGCCCCTGGTAAATGGCACCCAATGCATTATACCTGACTTTATAAAATGATACTGTGGGTTTGGAATGTGTAGATTATAGTGAAGATACAATTATATGAGGTGATATACTGGGGAACTCTGGATCAATTTTTTTTAGAAGAGCTGTGATTTCACTGATTAAAGGGAACTCCCAATGAGATAATTCCCTTTGTCAATGCAGATCAGCATTTGCTCTGCAAATTAAAGTCTTAGATTAAGGTGAGGTAAGAAACTGAGATCTATCAAAGACCTTAGCTTAATAAGGCCAAGGTCTCCCACTGAATCCAGGGCCATTTCCAGTTGTCTTGATCTATATCTGCCCACTGGACCCACATGGCTTTGGAGGAGAAAATGAGGCTGGTGACTTTGCACAGCCCTCTCTCACTCAAATTCAATTCACTTGGATGTCATGGCATTGCCTCCCTGACATCATGGTCCTCTTAGAGAACAGAGGACAAACAACCACAGTCTTAGAGAACTTCCTGAATCACTGAGAGGGTTAAGTGGCTTGTCTAGGTTGATACAAACATCAAAAGGCAAGATTCGAACACAGGTCTTCCAGACTCTGAGGGCAATTCTTGATCCTGTATGCTGTGCTGTCTTCAAGGAAATTGAGCTGAAGCAATTTAGCAGCAAAAGCAGAAGAGCTGTGGGGAGAGGAGAGTGAAGAGGAAATTAATATAAGGAAATTGTCAGTTCAATAAGGAGGAGAAAGTTGTTGAAGAGGAAAGAAGAAAAGACGGACCATTTACAATGTGTTAGTTTCCTGGGCTCTAGATTCAGGTAAGAGATAGACTGTATTAGGAAGACTTCTGTGCAGGAGTGGGGCCCTGGGCAGACATTGTGGCTGAGATCTCAGGAGGCTGCCTAGAGTCTAACCTGGGAGAAAGGAGACATATAGGACCTCAGTGTTCAAGGGAGCCAGAGTGAAAGGGAAAGCACCCCTGGCTTGAACTGAAGGGAAAAAGGACAAAGAGGAACTGGGAGGAGAACTAGAGAGGCCTGTAAAACCCTGGGTTATGTCAAACTGAGCTGTGCTGCCAGTGAGTCATGAGATACCTTGTTCCAGTAACTTACTCAGTCTGGTGTTTTGTACTCTGAGATGGAAGAAAGTTGTTTTGTGCTTTAAATGACTGTTTGTATCACCAAGATTCTATATATGATCTATTGAAAATGAACTATTCTACATAAAATTTTTTTTTCAATAGATCATATATAGAATCTTGGTGATACAAACAGGTAAATGACAGATACAAAGTGCAGTTATAGATCCATATTCATTGAGTTTAATAATATGTCTGACTTCTCTCTTCAAATCTCCCCCTTGTTTCTCTCCTAGGTCAGCCATTCTCTGTCTTTCTGTCTCTGTCTCTGTCTCTCCTCTCCCTGTCCCTGTCTCTCTCTCTCTGTCTCTCCTCTCCCTGTCCCTGTCTCTCTCTCTCTCTCTCTCTCTCTCTCTCTCTCTCTCTCTCTCTCTCTCTCTCTCTTTTGCCTTAGACAAGGAACTCTGTGAGCTATTATGGCCAAAAGAATGCCATTGTCTTGTGGCCAAAGACCTCTTGTCCTCTGTCTGTGAACTGTTCCAACATAGCTAGGGTGATGCTATGGACCAATCATTTCAAGCATTCTCTAAATTCTGTCCCTTCTGATTTTCCCTTCTCATTCTCTATTCCCTCTGGAGATTTCAGGACCTCAAAAACACTCTCCAGGTACGTGATAAGAGATCAAAGTTTCAGTCCCCTGCTGGGATCACTGCACAGGGACCAGCCCTAGGATCCCAAACTTCTGGATCTCTAGTAGCATTACAGACATGGGGCCAACCTATAACTCATTCCTCAAACGAAAATAATTAATAATAGCTAGTAATTTCATAGCACTTTATGATTTGCAAAACACTCTACATACATTATCTCATTTTATCTCTCAACAACCCTGGGAGGTAGGTGCTATTACATCTCAATTTTACAGATGGGGGAACTGAGGCAGATTGAGGTTAAGTGTCTTGCCCAGAGTCACACAGCAGGTGAACATTTGAACTCTGATCTTCCTGACTACAAGATCACCATGTTATCCCCTATCATCCTGGATGCCAAACTAAACCCAGAACTGGCTCCAAGGACCTACTCTCAGAGCCATCCTGGTACACTAGTTACCAAAGTGGGTTCCATGCCAAGAGAGTGTTCCTTTCTTCTGACACTCACCTCTCTACTACACACATACAACCAATGATTCACACTTTTCATACTTTCTCCCTCTCAGTCTCACTCTGCATGTCACCCCTTCTATAACCACTTGGGCTGGTTCGCAGTGCCTGACCCACCGCTCTCCCAGCAGTTACAGATATACTGATCACTCCTCTATAGCTGCGGGGAAGGTAGTAAGATGGGAATCAATGATAGTAGGTAGCTTTTCATAAGCTGCCTTACCCACAGACAGGTGTCTTGCTTTCTAGCCTTAACAGCTGGTCCTTAAACAATAGACATAGAGTCCTTTTACCTTCAACCTTTCTAAACTGACAGGACCTGCCAGATATTGTGTTCTGTTGACATAGCTTTTGAGAATACAGGATCACTTCACATGAGGATGAAAGAGGACTTTATGTTAGTAAAAAGCATAAAATTATTTTCAGGAGCTGAGAGATAATATTATCATAATCCTATTCAACTTAACTCAACATCTCCAAAACAGTTTTTAAATGTCTGCTATGTTAAAGTCACTGTAGTCAAATGACAGGCATACATGTGTGCAAACCTCTGCAATAGACTTCTTATTTGCTAATAGCTAGAAAGTCAGACTGTTGAGAGTTTATTCACTATTCTCCAGCCCTCTGGATATATATGGGACTCTATAGGAAGCAATGACACAAGGTATAAAACGTAAAGACTCATAGTTTGAATCAATTTTTGCTCTTTCCCCTCTCCCTTTTCTTCCACATCCAGTCAGATTCTTAGATCTATAGATATTTAATAGGTCACTTTTTTATAGAACTTTATGGTTTATAGAACTCTACCACTCCCACAGAAACCCTGTGAAGTAAGTAATTCAAATTTAAACATGTCCATTTTATAACAGAGGGAACTGAGGAGCCAAGGGGTGAATTATTTGCCCATCATAGCACACCAACAAAGTTTAAGGGGTCAAGAAGTGAACCCAGGCTTTCTATTCCTAAGATGAGTTCTCTTTTAACTATACCACACTAATTTCACAGTGTGTCCAGGACTTGTCCCCTTCTTTTCATTCCCACTACCATTCTTCCTAGACCTTTATTGACTCACTCCTAGAAAACTGTAGCCTCATTATAAGTCCCCCAATTAGTCTTCTTACCTTCAATCTCTTTTCTCTCCAATTAATCCTGTGCTCACTGGCACAAACTTTTGAAAGTATCATTTTGATCATGTCACTGTACTGCTCAGAAACCTTCAGTGGCTCCCCATCACCCTCTCCCAATAAAGTCAAACTCCTTACCTTATATTCAAGGCTTACCACAAAATCATCCCACTCTATTTTCCCATCCTTTTCACCCACTACTACCATATATGAATTCTATGTTCAACCCAAATCGGACAACTTGCCATGCTCTGAAATAGAGTAGTCTATGCCACTTCTAAGGTCTTTGATAATGAGCTTTCCTGTCTCATCCCGCCCCATCTTTGGCCATCAAACATTTTTTTCTATACTTCAAGTCCCAACTCAAATGCTACCTCTTCCATAAAGATTTCCCTGACCACACCAGATGAAAATAATCCCTCCTTCCATTGAACTCCTATGTAGTATCTTGTTTCTACCATTTATTTGATTCATCACATATGGGCCTATATTAAAGTCATTTGTGCCTATTTTTGGTCTTTCTCTAAGATCTCTGTGAAAGGTAATTCTTTGTATATTCTATAGCAGTTTGGATATAGGAGATGCTTAATACATGTCTATTGAATGGTTATATAAGCAGCCAGATTTAAAATACATGTTTTGGGCCATATGCTGAAGAAATTCTTCTTCTTCAAAATATGTACAGCAGCAGCTCCCCACATATGCTGCTATGATCATTTCCTAGACCCAGGTTTTGGCAAACTATAACATGTGACAAAGGTAATACCAATATGACCAGGGATGGGACATGTTATGAAGGAGGGGGAGTTTTTCTTTGGTGTCCTCTGTCTGCCCTGTTCAACTGTGACTCCACTGTCCATAGCCTTAGTTACTTCTCAATAGCCTATGGCAGAATCCCACCGCCTCACTTTCAGATGGCACCTGAAATCTATGAAATCACACAGCAGAGCTTCTTTACTCCCCAGTTGCCTCCTGATCAAAACTAAGACCAGGCAAATGGGACTTTGCCCCTGGTTGCCGAAATTTAGAGGGGGGCACTATTAGCACTTTCAGACCTTAAGTAGCTTTAAAATTAAGCTTAACACTTAGTTAACAAGAATAATTGATTAAAATATGAAGCAATCAGATTGGCAGCTTCTCCCAGCAGCCACACCTCACTTTAGTTCCTAACTAGCCTAACTCTGCTTCCTTAGCAACAATACCCTCATGATTTTTTCTCCCTACCTCTTATACCTAACTATAGGGGGTACATTAGATAGATTGCCAGGCCTGGAGTCAGGAAGACCTGAGTTTGAATGTGGCCTTACACACTTTCTAGCTGTGTGACCCTGGCTAAGTTACTTAACCACTGTCGGCCTCAGTTTCGTCAACTGCAAAATGGAGAAAATAATGGCACCTTCCTCCCAGGGTTGTTGAGAGGATCAAATGAAATAATATTTATAAAGCACTTTGCACAGTACCTGGTACATAGTGTTGTCATCCAGTCGTATCTGACTTTTCACGACTCTGTTTAGGGTTTTACTGGCAAAGACATAGGAGTGATTTGTTCTTTTCTTCTCCAGCAGATTAAGGCAAACAGAGGTTAAGTGACTTGCCCATGGTCACATAGCTAGTGAGTGTCTGAAGCTGGATTTGAACTCAGGTCTCCACATAGTAGCTATTAATAAATGCTTGTTTTCTTTCTTCTTTCCCTCTCTAAATAAAAAAATCATAACAGATTAGAGCATAGTGGAGTGTGTATGTGTGTGTGGGGGAGACCTGAGGCCTTGAGGCCACATGTGGCCTGGGGGGCCGCAGGTTCCCCACCCCTTAGACCAATCCAACCCACTTATTTTATTGGTTGGCCTGGAAAGATCAGGTGACTTGCATGAAGTTAGACAGCAAGCCACAACGGCGGCACTGAATGAAAAAGAAACATGAATCAGGACTTTAGACAGTTTAATCCCATGGTACTTTCTAGGCATTTTAATTAAATGACCCAGAGGGAAGGAGTGGGGAAAATACAAAATGGCACACATGGTGATCACTGTGGTGTCACTCAGGTGAGGAGTCTTGTGCATCCCAATGGAAGGTGCAGGTGAGGAATCTGGTGCATGAAAATTCAGGTGTTCAAGTTCATTGGTGGCCTCCTTGTGAGCACAAGCTTGTGCAAAGAGTGGGGCTGGTCATCACCATAAGAGTTACCAGCTGATCCCTAAAGTTCGGGGGTATGTGTTGGAGCCAAAGGGGCCTGTCCCTTTGAGCATTTGGCTTTGACGTGAGGATGGCTCCTAAGAGGACTTCCAGAATCTGGAGAGAGAGAGAGAGAGAGAAAAGCAAATTCAGAACTGAGATTCCCAATAGTTTGCCAAGCTCCAACTGGAGCCTTTGCTAGGTTTTGTAAATACAGTTATCCCTTCCACATCAAGACTTTCCCCATCATGATTTCAATGTATCACGGGCTGGCATAAGAAATTAAATGGGGATTTTGGGGGGAGTTTTCAGGAAGCTGCAGACAACATATGAAGGCCGGCAGATGACACAGAAGAAGCTTAGACACCCAGAAAAGCTTGAAATATGTGTATAGGATTATATAATATAAACATTTTTTATTTTTTAATACTGTAAACACCCCATAAAAGAAAAAGAAAAAATTCATCCTTCTTCTCTGGTACAAAGGGAGGGCCCCAAAATTTTACTCGGATTTTCCAGATCTCAGGGGTACCAGGCCCCTAACCCCTGTGATGTGGAAGGGATAACTGTATTTAACTTGGTTTTCTATTTTCTGCTTCAGTTGCCCGAGTTGTAACAATCTTAAAGTAAATTGGTGAGAAAAGCATTGCAGCTGTAATGGCTCTAGCTAGTAAAATAGTTCATAGAATTATAACTAAAAGAAGCAGTTTCAAATCCTACTTGGTGGTATTCAGGGTTTTTTTTTTCTCTACTAAGGAACAGAGATTTGGAGTGTACAGTAAACTTTGGGTTATTGAAGGGCTAATTAACCATTTTGTAGTTTTCCTGGGCCTCTCACTTCTCCTTCTCCAATATCCTTGGTAAATGGACTAAGGACTAATCTCTTTTACAATAAGATGGGGCTAGGGCAGCTAGGTTTCCCTCAGGCTATTCCACTGAACTTCATCTTTCCCCTAAAATTTCTTCTTTCTGACTTCACTGTTTCAATGAATGGTGTCACCATCTTCCCAACTTGACTAAAAGTTCTCTTTTATTCCTAAACCTCACCTCTCCAATTAGCCACCAAATTCTTTATGTTCTACCCCACTCTCCCCATTACGGAAAACGTCAGGATCTGGGCTGGGACATAGGCTGGCAATTGGAAGCACTCAGTTCTAGACTCCTGGATGAACCACAAACCAGCTATGTCACCTTGGAAAAATTGTCACCTTAAGTAGGATAAGGAGAATGACTGATGTGATGATTGTAATGATGGAAAGGAAAAGAATAATGAAAGCCTTCAGAATTCTGATTAATGAGGTGACCCATCATGTCTTCAGAGGTAGCTGTTGGTGCAGTGGATAGAGAACTGGGCTTGGAATCAGGAAAATGAGTTCAAATCCAACCTCAGATACTTAGTAGTGGTGTGACCCTGGGCAAATCATTTAACTCCCCCATTCCTCAGTTTCTTCAACTGTAAAATGGGGATAAAAATAGCACACATTTATTGATGTGAGAATCAATTGATTTATAAAAAGTGCTTAGCACAGTGCCTGGAACATGGTAGAAGCTATATATGAAAGCTTGTTCCCTTCCTGTCTACCCCTACACCACCTTCAGAAGACCAATGGAGAAGTATATCCCCTACTTCTCAGAAGAGAGTTGTGGAATGAGGCATACATGGGAAGGATCTGGAGGTGGAGAGCAGAGAGAGAGAAGCAATAAGAAGTGATTTGGGGAAAAGTATCAATAAGACTTTGTAAAAATTCACTTCCTTTATCAGAACTGTGTTTTTATTATCTAGAAGATAATGGGGTGAAAATAGGTGATAACTATGACTCACTTCTTAAATTCTCTTTATTTTACAACTTAATTCTTTAGGCTCTGGTATTATGTGACATGCAGCTATACTGTATCTCTGGAAGCATATTTATACTTTAAAAGGCTCAACCTCTTTTATCAGGACAAGTTCGTGGTCATTAAAAACATTTAGCAATTTTCCAAAGTAAGTATGGCCATGTTTCTCTTCCTCCTGAATTCTGATACCAGCTCATTGTTCAAAGTGCCCATCCAAAAAGTAAGTATTTTTGAACCACCTCTATGGATTATCCAACTGACCAAAAATTATAGTCTAGACCTGAGTTCCAATCCTGCCTCAGATACTTAATAGCTGTGTTACTGTGGGTAAGTCACTTCACCATGCTCACTGTTAGTTTTCTCATCTGTAAAATAGGGATGATAACAGCACTTATTTCCCAGGATTGTTGCAAAGATCAAATTAGGTAATATTTGTAAAGCACTTAGCAAACCTTAAATAAATACTACATAAACACTAGTTATTACAACTATTACTTTCAGACAATAAGCATTCTTTCACATATTTGTGTGTGTTTTCCTATGAAGATAGACCAAATTCTTCTGATCTTATTTAAGATTGCTTTGCAATATTCTGGGACTCAAAATAATTAGCTTGATATCAACAAACGGGAACCACTGGAGGACCTTTCTACCTATGACATAAGAAATTAAATGGGAATTTTGAGAGTTTTCAAGAAGCTGCAGACAACATGTGAATGCCAGTAGATGACACAGAAAAAGTTTATAAATCCAGAAAGGCTTAAAATATATGTATAGAATTATATAATATCAACATATTTTATCTTGTAATACTGCAAACACCCTACAAAAGAAAAAGAAAAAATTTAGCCTTCTCCTCTGGTACAAAGGGAGGGCCCAAAAATTTTACTCGAATTTTCTAGATCTCAGGGGTACCAGGCCCCTAACCCCTGTGATGTGGAAGGGATAACTTGACTTGACATGACTTTCTGTTTCCTACTTCTGTTGCCCAAGTTGTAACAATCTTAAAGTAAATTGGTGAGATTTAATACCAAGGTGGGCATGGTACATCCTGCAAAGTTGAGTGGTAAAAGCGCCTTTGGCAAACATACCACCTAGTTTTATATGTCACCTGATATTAATAACCAGGGGGTCATCAAACAGACATGGGATGATAACTTTCAAGGAATCATGTCATTTTGACAATATACATTGAAGAAACCTTTTGGAGGAGAGTCTTTCAAGGTAGTTCCAAATCAAATTCATTTTGAGAGTCAACAAACAGTGGTTTCTTGCAATTTTTTAAGACCTTTCTGTCAAGTGTGTGCAGCGAAATGTGCTCTGCTGATACTGTTTTTAAAAGTCTGACCATTCCCTTCTCAAGTTAGGTCCTATCTGGTACTAAAATCAAGGATACTAAAGATTTTTTCTGTGCTTACATCAATTTTATATTATATTATTAATTATATTATATTATATCATAAAGATTTTGTAGGGATGGGAAAATAAACAAATGAGGAAGTAATTGTAGATATTTTCTCAGTCACTTTTTTTTAAAAGGCCTATATTTTTTCCACAAAATGTTTGGCATTTTCCTCTCTTCTAGGTATCTGAAGAATTGATTTCTCAATGTCCTCAAAATTATGTTATGTCCAGCATGGGCTTTCTTTATGATAGGTTACCTCGGCAAAGTGCTATGTCCATCTCTGTTTTCTTTAGTATCATTTCTACTTCCTCAAGCAACACATGAAAGCCTATGAAATTAGAATATAAATGTGGTGGTTCTACTGTTATTGATGGAGAAGAGAATTTGTTGAAGCAATCTTAACAGATTTCCCTCCACCTTTTTTTTTGTCTGTTTATTGTTCATCCACTTTCATCCTTAAATGCTCTTAGAATTATCTGATTTAATTAGACCCCATATCAAACTTTCTATAAATCTGTTTTTCTCTTTACTGTTTCTCTGATTTGTGAGATGATATTACTCATGATCTTCTATCATCCTGTAAGATTTCACAAATAAGTTTATATTCTAAGCCAGTGGTGCCCTTGTCTACCATACTTCTCTGCTTGTCAAGGAGATAATATTTTTTCTGGCTAAGGCAGTTCCCAGGCTCTTCTAGTATCCTTATTTTAGGGACAGCTTTACATTGGTTAAAATTTTTTAAGAAATGTTGGTGGGGCAGCTAGGTGACATAGTGAATAGAGCACCAGCGCTGGAGTCAGAAGGACCTCAGTTCAAATCCAACCTCAGATACTTGACCCCCTACCAGCTATGTGACCTTGGACAAGTCATTTAACCCCAATTTCCTTGCCTTCCCCCCTCCAAAAAAGAAGAAATGTTGATAATCTATATAAATGTCTGTTCATTTATCAATTATCCATCTCCAGATTTTAGTTACCTAACCTGGACATTATAATTTCTTATTTTTATTCACAGGTGATTTGGAAATGATTCCATCATCAGTAACTAGACATTTCCTGTCTGTTAAAACATAATCAGTTTCATTATTTGTGATGTTATTGTCTAGAATGTTTTACCTCTTTTCTTGAAGAAAGTATTATAAGCTTTTGGTCTCTCTCTCTCTCTCTCTCTCTCTCTCCATATATACACACACACACACACACACACACACACACACATATAACTTGGTCTATTTATAGCTTTTGGTCTATCTTGTTTCTTACTCCTAAACTATATGTGTATGTGTGTGTGTTATGTGTGTGTGCAAGCATGCTCATGCTTGCATGCATACACATGGATATATGTATGTATGCATATAAAATATATTATATAATGTATATTATATATCACATTAAACATATGTATATCAATATGTGCCTATATATGTATATACAGACATATGTATTGATGAATATGTTATATGTCGTGAATATAATATATACATATATACATGTATATAAACGTGTGTATATACATGCATGTGCATTGATAAGCATATATTATAATATCATTAATATAATATATACACATAGATATATATACATGTATATCTATGTGTGTGTACACACACCTTTCATGTTCACCTTGGTATTAAAATCACAGAGTATTAAATTATGGTGATTTAATTTGGAGAGTCTTATTGGGATCCTAGGCTGTTTTGATCTCCCTCTTGTGGGTACTGATTTGCATTAGCCTTCCTAGATTTATGTACTAGCACAGAAAGTTCAAAACATGAAGTTGCCAGAAATACTACTAGCAGCTTCCCATCTGGACTCAGTTTCCCTAACTGTAACATGAAGCTGCAAAGCTCCGAATTTTGTTTTGTTGATACTAAATGCGTGTCACTTAGCAGTGTATGTCCCTAGAGTCATATGAGGTAGCTTTGGCTGTTGCTTCTCCTTCTTCTAAAGTTATAGGAAAGGATGAATATGGAAGAAAAACTTTAGACAAGACAGTATTAGTGACAGGGCAGGACTTAGAGGCTTTGTTTCAGAAACCTTAGTAGATGTCAGGGAGTCCTAAGGACTCTTAAGTTTCAATCAGCTGTAAAATGATCCTAACAGGTGCAGGATGATTGGGAATCCCAGTCACCAGGGGAGGGGGACATTCCAAGGTCACCAGATAGAATTGAGTGGCATGAAGACAGCATGTTGCAATGGAGAAAAACCCTATGCTAGCCCAGGCTCAGTCACCAAATGTATCACTGTAAGAAACAGATAAATCACCTAATTATTCTGTGTATTTGCTCTTATAAAATTGAAGCAATTATAATAGTTATTATATTATGTTAATATTATATAAAATATTAATGGTATATTAATAATATATAACATTATGGCAATGTATTGTTTTAATAGTATGTTAATAATATATAATATTGTACATTATGTTAATAGTATATAAATAATATATAATACTATGTATTATGTTAATAGTATATTAATAATGTGTTGTATTGATAGTGTATCAGTAGTATAGTATAATATTAATAGTCTATTAATAATATCATAACAATTGTATACTATTATATATTATATTGATAGCATGTATTTAGAACTTTAAGGTTTGCAAAGCCCTTTATAGATATTATCCCATTCAATCCTGAGAGGTGACTTGTATTATTATCCCCATTTTAAAGATGACGAAATTAAGACTGAGAGTGGTTAAATGATTTGCCTAGGGTCATACAGCTAGTAGGTGTCTGAAGCAGGATTTGAACTCAGGTCTTCCTGACTCCAATTCTAGCATTGTTATCACCCAGAAAGTTTTGTGATTATTATCCCTTACTACTTCAAAGGGATACTTGAATTTTAGAATTGAAGAAGTCTTCAAAACTAATCAATCCGGTGCCCTTATACTCAAAAGGAAGAGCCTGAGGTCTAAAAGTAGGTTGACTTTTTTTTTTAAAGTGACTTGCTTAAATCCACACCGCTGGAAGTACCAGGACTTGTTCCTAGTTTTCCTGACTCCAAATCCAGCGTTCCTTCTATCTCATCATTCTTGCTTTAGAAGACAACATGATCACCATAGAAGGTGACCAAGAAGAGAAGAACAATGAGAAAGCTAAACATGAACTGAATGGGAGGATGGGAGAGAAAGCATCTGGGCAGGTGTAGGTGGTTGGTCAAGCAGCTGCAGGCTTCAGGACTTGCTACTGAACCAAACCTATGATATCTAGCACTCCAGCATGTATACTGCTTTGAGAAATGCTTTTTCTGTCTACAAAACAAAATCCATCATTTTAAGGGCTTTAAGGAACTTAGCAGATCGCTTAGTCGAAAATCTCCCATTTTGCCGATGAACCAGAGAGGTTAAGTGATTTGCCTGAGGTCACACAGCTGGTAAGTAGGACTGAGGCTTCAATTCAGGCCCTGTTTCCAAACCCAGGGTTCTTTCCCACTTTTTTTGGGGCTTTTTTTTTGGAGGAGGGAATGCATGGCAATTGGGGTTAAGTGACTTGCCCAAGGTCACATGGCTAGTAAGTGTTAAGTGTCTGAGTCCAGATTTGAATTCAGGTCCTCCTGACTTCAGGGCCGATGCTCTATTAACTGAACCACCCCATCCTTCCCACTTTTTTTCACTCTGACTCTCCTCTATAATTCTCCTGTTTGTTCTACAATAACTAACATGTATAATGATCATTACTTATATAATTTGTCTTCCAAAATATGCAACCATTCATTAATCTCTGTGGTACTGTCATAGATATCACACTGTTCTCATTTTGAAGCCTTGCATCTGGAGAAACATCCCCCCACTGATCCCTGTTTTGAGCAGAGAAGTGGATGGATGGCATTTTTATAACTGGAGGGGAAAGTATTCCATATGAAAGGAATTAGGAAAGTGAAAGGACAAAGGCAAAGGTGACCATGAGCTAGCCTAACTAAAATGGAAGATGTGTGCTGGCAATTAATGGGAAATGAGACTGGACAGGCAGGATGGGATTAGCTAATGGAGGACGCTGAGAACTGGGTAGAGAAATTTGCTTAGATAAGGCAGTAGGCAGTAATGGGCTAGAGTGGGATGTGAAAACTCAAAAGAGCTGATTGTTAAATTTTCAGTGTGAGCATTTACACCTTAGAAATTGGTGAATGCTACAAATCAGGGCTTGATTTATTGTTTTGTTGATTTTATTGTCTAGACTTAAGAAAGTGATGGAAAATGTTAGTAATGCAAATTAAACTTAAAAGTCTAGCTTGCTTCCTAAGGTACTCCCCCAGACAATTGTTAAACATTTACTAGGATACCCCTAGCAATAGGCAATGATGAGTCCTATGGGATCCTGGACCAATTTTACTGGGCATCAGTTTCCTCATTAATAATCTAAGAAGGCTGGATTAGATTGTCACCAAAGTAATTTCTAACATTTTGTAATTCTGCAATTTTTGCTCAAAAGTGTCTTCCTGGGAGATGTTCTCTGCATCAAACACAGTGGGATTTTCCTCCGGAAGACCCATGCAAGATCTGGCCATGATTAGGTAGAGTCCCTTGGGGAAGTATTATAGCCCTGTGAGAGACCAGTGTGGGAAAATATGCCAACAAGTCTCTGGAATTTGTTCAATGGGAGCTTTTTGGGCACTGTCCCCTGCTAGGAGAGGAAATCCCATGAGCCGTCCCAAGCATTATGAGATTCATTTGAGGAAGTGCTGCTGGGCCACCTTGATAGGTGTGGTTTTGGGGGGAATGCCATCTTCTGGCACACACCTCAGTCAGCTAGCAAGATCTCATCAGGGTGGTATCTGCTTCTTCCTGAATGCAAGTGGATCCTCCACTCTGTCTTTGACAGTAAATTAGTCCAGCATTTTGGATCTTCTGCAGGATGGGCATTTCCCAGTTATAGAGAGCACCTACCTCTTCCCAGCACCAGGCCCAAGGGACTTTTAGCCTATTTCCAGTAGTGACTAAAAGCCAATAAGACAGCCTGCCTAGAATTGATGCTGTCATCTTTTCTGATTGAACTAATACCACAAATGAAATTCATTTCAATACTAGCAGCAACATCCAGCATTTAGCACAATTTTGCAAACCAGGGAGAGCAATCTGCCAGCCCACACAAGCAGTTAACCAGTCCATATTATGTAAACAGGGATGGGAGAGATAGACCAGTAATTTCAGTGGCGGAGACACAAAAGCAGGTCAGGATTCTCTTTTGTAACATCTACTCTTAGTGACCTAGAGAACTCAGAGGTTAAGTGACTTGATTAGGGTCACACAATCAGAGACAGGACTTATACCAGATCTTCTTGTCTCTAAGACCTGATCTCTATCTGTTATACTACACTATAAATTACAGACATATACACATACACATAAACACACACACATATACTATGTACATATAAACCACATCTATTTACATACATAACAATTACACAATACAGAATACATAAATTGTGTGTGCATATAAATATATATTTACATTGTCACACTATAAAGTACATACATATACACATATTTTACATATATACATAAATATTAGACATATACATACTTATAAATTATACAATATAGACTGGCAAATGTAGAAGTGTATATGTTTATAGATAAATAAATATATATTTGCCATACTATAAATTTCACACACACATTTTACATGCACATCACATAAGCATATACAAATATTTACATGCATATATACATATATTATACATACATATACATACTTCTAAATTACACATACAGACAACAGAAAATGTATTATATATGCATGGTGTGTGTGTATATGTTTATGTAAATATATTTTGTTCTTTAAGGAACACAAAATTACCAAACATCTACATAACATATGTTATGAGTGCATTACTATATGCAAAGTTGGATTAGTGTTTCTTAATTAAGGAGTCCATTCTGACATTGGCATCCCTAAGGGAAAGGGCCTTTCAGATCATCTGGGTCTGGTCCTTGAAAGCAAAATTAATGCTAAGCTCTCATAGCTGCATGCATCAGCCATCTGCAAACCACAGGCATGGTTAGGAGTGCCCCCTTCCTTGGGCAGGCATGTACTTACACGGGGGTCTTAAACCAGATGGCTGTGCCCATATTAGAACTTCCCTCATCTCATATACTCCCCTTCACTCCCATAATCCATAAACGATCCTGGCAACTCTGCAAAATCTTCCAACACAAGACTGGTAGAGTCCTCACCCAGAGTATCACTGCCAAATCGAGATGCCCTGGCCGGGGCAGGAGGCACAGCGGGGGCAGCAGGGACTGGAGGAGAAGGGAGTGGGGGAGCTTTCTGAACTGCCACAGACAGAGGGTGAGGAGGGAGGACTGGTTCCTTGCTTTCCTCGGCCTCCTTCTCAGCTTCAGGCTCTGAGGAAGAAGCAGCAGGACCTAGGACATGATAGAGGCTGGGAAGGCGGATGTCGAAACGCAGGCCAAACTTGGCAAAGAGCTTGTCGTTGAGGGCGTACAGCTTCTCGGAGATGTCATAGCCGAGCAGGGCCGAAAAAAGGCGGGAGACGTAGCGCTCTTTGTCCAAGAGGTGGTAGAGAGTCTTTCGGGGCCAGGAAATGTAGGTGCAGTCTGTCTCAGCAGTCAGGGTGACCTGAGGGTAAATTAGATGGTGCAAGAAGAGGAACATTAGGCTAGGGATTTCCTGGTGCCACTGACAGCTGGGCGATCAGTAAATTATTTTAGGTGAAGATCTTGTGTTCTGAATTAATTTCCCCATTGTCTTAAAATTTATTTTATTTTTTTTAAGCAATCGGGGTTAAATAACTTGCTCAAGGTTACATGGCCAGTTATTTCTGGGTGTGGTGCTAAGTATCTGAGCCTAGTTAGATCCCCAAGTCTTCCCGACACTGGGGACGGTGCTCTTACTCGCTGAGCCACCTGGCTGCCCCTAAAATTTATTTTAAGTGCCTACTGTGTGCTAGGTACTGTTCAAAGTGTTGGGGATACAAAGAGGCAAAAGTACCTACCCTCGAGGAGTTTACAATCTACAGGAGGAGGCACCATGTAAACAGATACATACAAAGTTTTCCTCTGACACTGCCATTAGTCTGGTGCAGGCCCTCATCACTCCTGGACTGTTGCAATAGCCTTCTGGTTGCTCTTTCCCCACTCCAGCCCATTCTTCCCTCAGCTGTCAAAGTGATCTTCCTAAAGTACAGGTCTGACCATGTCACTCCCCTACTCAATAAACTGCTGGGACTCCCTATTACCTCAAGGATCAAATATAAAATTCTCTGTTTGTCTCTTAACACTCTTTCTACCTTTCCAGTTTTCTTATGCCTTACGGCCCTCCAAGCGCTCAGCAATTCAGTGACTCTGGCCTCCTTGGTCTTCTTTAAACATATGACACCATTTCCTGACTCCATTTTCCCTTTCTGTGGCATGTCCAGATGCCTTTCCCTTTCCACCTCCACCTCCTGACTTGCTTTAAATGCCAGCTAAAATCCCACCTTTTACAAGAAGCCTTTCCCTAATCCCCACCAATGCTGAGACCTCCCTTCTGTTGACTCCCCTCTATTCCCTCTAAGTAATCATATATATAACATATATATATATATACACACATACATATCCATATCTTATTTGAACAAAGTTATTTGCATGTTGTCTCCCCAGTGAGACTGTATTTTGCCTTTCTTTGTATTTCTAGCAATTAACATAGTACCTGTCATAGAGTAGGCAATAAATTCTTGGTGAAGGGGAGGAAAGAATTACCATTTATATAGCACCTACTATGTGTCAGACTTGATTTATATTGTCAAGTCATATGTGTTATGGTAATGGCTCAAAGATTTTAGTCCAATAATATACAGGAAATGCGTGTCTCAATGGGCAACTGGGTGGTGCAGTAAATAGAGTGTTGAGCCTAGAGTCAAGAAGACTCATCTTCTTGAGTTCAAATCCTGCCTCAGACACTTACTAGCTGTATGACCTTGGCAAGTCACTTAACCCTGTTTGCCTCAGTTTCTTTACTTGTAAAATGAACTGAAGAAGGAAATAGCAAACCACTTTAGTATCTTGCCAAGAAAACCCCAAAGGGGGAGTCATGAAGAGCTGGACATGACTGAAAAAACAACTGAACAACAAAAACATTTTCCAAACCTTGTCTAGGGATACAATATTCTTTGTCCCAAAAGCTGCATTTAGTACTAGCTAGTTTCTTTGCAAATACATGTCACCATGGGAAGCAGAGGCATTGTATCTAAGGGTCTAAGTTTAGGCCAGTCTTCCAAAGACTTGAATATCTTTTTTTTTTAAACTTTTCAAACATCTTTTTAAAAACCTCAGAGTCATCCTAGTCTCCTTCCACATTCCCAATCAGCTGCCAGATTTTGTTGTTTTTTTGTGTAGTGGTATACTTCAACAAGCAACTGAGGTTCCATCTTACACCCATCAGATTTTCAAAGATGACCCCCCAAAAAAAGGAAAATGGAGGAGCCTTGGGAAAATAAATGTATTAATGTTTTTGGTTGATGGAGCTGGGAATTACTCAGATCATTCTAGAAAGTCATTTGGGACTATGTCCCCAAAGTCACTAAACTGTCTATGACTTTTGACCCAATGAAACCACTGCTAGACCTATATGCCAAAGAGATCAAAGAAAGAACATAGCATCAATATAGGGAGGGGAGGAGGAGAGAGAGAGGGAAACACAAGGCTGTCTAAGGAGAGCAAAGCTACTCAGGTCAGAAATGAACCATGGAATTAGGCCTGTGAGTAGCCACTGTACTTTCAGCCTAGGCAAGATGAGAAATACAATCTCTTTCTTTTTAAAAAAAAATTTTTTTTAAATAAAAAAAGTTTATTGTGCAAATATGGTGGTAACATTTATTAATGATATTTAATCTAAAAAAATTATTGGAGAGAACTCTTTTGGTTGAGTTATGTAACTGGAAAACATTTTATAAGAGGTTGAGAAATGAGGGAGAGGAGAGGAGAGGAGGCAATGAGAAAAAGCAATATTTTCTAGAAGTTTGGTTGTGAAAAGGAGGAGAGACAATAATCTGATAGACTGACTTGACCAGGGTCACACAGGTAGTACCTGAGAACTAGGAGTCAAATCGAGGTTTTCTGACTCTAAGACCAGTGTGCTGTCCACTACACCACACTGCTTTTCAGCTTACAAAATCATTTCCGCAAGCTATCTCCATTCATTGCCTCTACTTCTTCTCCTTTCACTCCTTTTTCAACCCTGTTAGGTTGGTAGCACAGATAGTATCATACCCATTTTGCAGATAAGAAAATTGAGTCTCAGAGAGGTTAAACCCACAATCATGGAAGAGTAAGGGACTTATTCCAAGTCCAGTAAACTTTCCTCTGTACATTCAGCTTCTTAAAATCACATAGTAAATATTTACACTTGATAAATCTTTGTTGAACGAGTGAGCTTTCAGTCTACGAGGGTCACATCTACTTTGTGAAGGTCAGTTTTTGCTCACACGCTCCTACAAGGTGGCCCTTCGGGGCTCTCTGGGAAGAAGGTGGTTCCATGTCTTTCAGTATCTCTGAGGTCCACAGGGCTCATCACTGGGATAGATCAGGGGACAACAAAAGACGTCTCCTGCATCGGTAATCATAGAAGTTAGGTGGGCATAGTAAATGTAAGGAAGACCTGAGTTCAAATCTTGCCTTAGATGCTTGCTAGCTGTGTGACTCTGAGCAAGTCACTTTACCTTACAAAATTCCATCTGTAAAATGGAAATAATAATATCAACTACTTCTCAGCGTTGTTGTGAAGACCAAATAGTAGTTTCTTACAGTCCTATCCAGAAGGACAAGGGTCAAATTTTTAATTATCTTCGTACCAATTGTATCTTTTGTATCAATCAACAAGCATATATTAAGTGCCTACTATTTGCTAGGCACCACATTAGATGCAGGAGATACAAAGACAAAAATGAAATGAGCTCCTGACCTCAAGGAACTTACATTCTGTTAAGGAAAGATACATACAGCTATATGTTCCATACAAAATAAATGCAAGGTAATGGTGGGGGAGGGCAAATAGCTGGAGTAGAGAGATGGGATCAAGAAAAACTTCCTGTAGAAGGTAGCAGTTACAGTTTACAAAGCGCTTTACAAATATCTCATCTGATTTTCACAACAACCCTGGGAGGCAGGTGGTGTTACTATTCTCATTCTACAAGAAAAGGAAATTGAGGCACAGAAAGGCTGTGAGGTTTGTTGCTGGGCTTCAATCATAACGTTCTCTCCGCTGCACCACTAGCTGCCATCATACCTGTCTCTATATCTTATCCTCACATGTGAGGTCGCACAGATATCTAGTGTCTAAGGCAGGATTGGAACCTAGGTCTTCCAGACTCTTAAGTCCAGTGCCCTCTTTAGCACATGTATCACAAATGTTTTTCCATTCATTCATGCATGCATTCATTAGAGATTAGTTTAGGTTATTCTGTAGCAACCATCCCAATGGGCCTCCAACTTACCTGGAATATCCCTTCCTCAGATGGTTGCAATGATTCCCACTCTGGGGAGTCCATGAACTGGTAAGGGAAGACATAATGCAGAAACTGCCCATCCTGGCTCACACGAATCCTGAACAATGGAGAAAACACAGGATTAAAAAAATCCAGGTTCTGGTGCCAGCTCTCAGCTAACTAGTGGTACAGCTTTGGGCAAGTCACTTAAACCTGCTTTGTCATCTGTAAAAACTGCCAAGGAAAGAGAAAAGAGTTAACAGATGTCATTTTTTAGTGTTTTAAAGGTTGCAAAGTGTTGTGCATACTTGTCTCATTTGAGCCTTACAACAAACCTGGGAGGAAGCACTACATACATTATTGTCCTCACTTTACAATTAGGAAACTAAACTTAAGAAAGGTCAGAGTACTTGCCCATGATCACACAGAATCCATATCTGTTTGTTGTTCAGTTGTGTCCAATTCTTCGTGACCCTGAGGACCATACAGTCCATGGGGCTTTCTTGGCAAAGATACTGAAGTGGTTTGCTATTTCCTTCTCTAGTGGATTAAAATAAAGAGAGGTTAAGTGACTGGCCCAGGGTCACACAGCTAGTAAGTTTCTGAGGCTGGGTTTGAATTCAGATCTTCCTGACTCTAGGCCCAATACCCTATTCACTAAGCCATGTAGCCATCTACTATATCTTACTACATGAGATCTTTTCCATCTCTAATATTCTAGGGTTATCTACACCTGTGTTAAATAGGGACCCTCCAGTGGGGCCAATCCAGTCTTGATCCTATGGTTGAACTGTTCAGCATTATACTGTCATTCTTGGTCCCTCATCCTCTCATTGTTCAGGCCTTGCCAAACTTTGGCCCTGGATGACTTCCACCATCTGCCTCCTCTTCTCCCTCTGACACGGGGCTGAACAGATCTGGAGGAAGTCACTCAACTATACTAGCTGGCTCCACAACAAAATTATGTATAACCCTCCATTTGGATTTCTGCCAAAAGGTTTTGAAACAGAGCAAGGGGAGATAAGAACATCAAGACTGCCTGCTGTCTGCTTTCCAGAATTTCCAAGAGGATTTCATACTTTCCCTGAGGGGAAATTACCTAGAATGCCTTTGACTCTAACCTTGGGAGAAAGTGTATTAGGTCAAAGAGGTGGAAACCAAACCAAGCAAGTGAAACACACACACACACACACACACACACACACACACACAGCAAAAAAAAAAAAGAGGAAAAAGCAGATGACATTGTAGGTACACGCGAGTCTGGGAGCAACCTACAGGAGTCCTGAGTTAGGGCACTGAAGACAATGCAAATAGGAATTGTGTCTGGAGGGACCCTGTGCTATTACTCCCATCTGACTTGGAGACAGTGATCAAAGACCTTCTCCCTATCCTCCAGTGCCCCCACCCACCCTGGCCTGTGTCTTGTAGACTGTGCCACCAATTTTAGAACTACTCTTTCTATAAAAGGTGCTGCCTCCAGTGTTTTTGCATGTGTATCATGATGTATTAAAATCCAGACAGCCACTCGAATTTGTGCCAGTTCTGCTTATTTGAATGATAGGGGTGAAATCAGGAGTGGAGAACATATGCCTGAAAGGAAAGCAAATTTAAAGTATTGAGGTTTTATAAATCTGGTATGGATTTTTTCAGTGCAAACTGGCTAGAGGTTTGAGCAACATATTTAATTGTAAGTATCATGATACAGGGAGAAAGAAAATATTTGGGGCCACATTCCTTCTGAGACATCAGCCAATAAGCAAGTGCCCCACAGGATGCTAAGGGAACAGGTAATCTTCCTTTTATTTTCAAACCAGTGGTGGGCATCAGCACTAAGGTTTTAAAGAAAGATCTGCTCTTGGGCAGGAATGAGTTGAGAGACACCCATTCCTCCCTAAAACACAGAGGAAGGAAATTTCTCCCTCCCCCCTAAGATTGACATTTCAGCCTGACACATTCACTAGAAGCAACAGCGGCTTGTATGTTTCCTAATCTCGATCGTTGTTGTTGTTCAGTCATTTCAGTTGTTTCTAACTCTTCGTGACCCCATTGGAGGCTTCTTGGCAATGGTTTGCCATTTCCTTCTCAAGCTCATTTTACAAATAAGGAACCTGGGGCAACCAGGGTTAAGTGACTTATCCAGGGTCACACAGCTAGGAAGTGTCTGAGGCCATATTTGAACTCAGGAAGATGAGTCATCCTTGACTCCAGGCCCAGCGCTCTATCCACCGCCTCATCTAGCTGTAGCCCAGTCTCAACCAAGTCCTCACTAAAGCAAGGCAATCCTTAATTCCTCTCTATAGAGGCTGTTCAAAATGTTCTCTTCAAACTTCCTACAGCACCCCCTTCTCTCAACCTCTCACCTGAGGCCTTGCCTCTTGTTTAACTGAGAAAATAGAGACCATTCTCAATTTTCTCCCCTTCCTATATGTCCAAACTCTTTGACGTCATCCTTTATCTCTGCTCCATTACTCTATTCTCTGATGAAGAAATGGGCCTTCTCTACTTTTAGCCTTGAACATTTATCTCTTATCTCCTCTGGCAGTTTGCTCCCGCAAATCATCCCCTGTCTCTAACATTCATTCTCTCCCTGTTTAGAGCCTCATTACCTATAGACTACATACAGGAACAGGTCTCCCCACCCTTTATAAAGCAGCACCAATGGGACAAGTAGGTGGTACTGTATTTACAGCACCAGTCCTGGAGTCAGGAGGACTTGAATTCAAATCCAGCCTCAAATGTTTACTACCGTGTTTCCCCAATAATAAGACCTATCCCGAAAATAAGCCCTCCCCTTACTGTGTAGGATTCCTCTAAAATAAGCCCTCCCCTGAAAATAAGCCCTATTGAGATTGCTACTGTAGTGAAGGTGATCCCCTGCGCTACACGCTACATTAGGGTACCCTCTGTATGCACCGTTCCTCCCCCCCCCCCCCCCCGCCACATTCCCCGCCCCCCCATCCCCCCCCCCCCCCCCCCCCCCCCCCGGTGAAACGTACACTGGGCTCCGAGCTGCATCCAATCAGAGCTGCAGCAGTGAGCGCGTCATCCTGTTCTTCCCCAGTGATTTGCTTATTGAATAAAGGTACATTTTTTTGTTCACATTTACCTGTTTATTAAAATTGCTGTCAATGTTCATTAAAATAAGCCCTCCCCTGAAAATAAGCCCTCTGGTGTTTTTCTGTCCAAAAAAATTAATAAGACAGTGTCTTGTTATCAGGGAAACATGGTAGCTGTGTTACCCTGGACAAGTAATTTAACTCTGCATCAGTTTCCTCATCTGCAAAATGAGCTGGAGAAGGAAATGGGAAACCATTCCAATATCTTTGCCAAAAAAAAAAAAAAATCCCAACCCCAAAAAGGGTCACAAAAAGTCAGAGACAACTCCAACAGTTGATCAACATTAAAATACTGATGGTTACTGCATACAATGATCTCATGGTTCTGCTCACTTTACTCTGCATCAATTCATATAGGTCTTCCCAGGTTTTTCTGAACTCATCTCCCTCATTATTTCTTATAGCTCAATAGCATTCATTCCATCATAATCATATTATACCAAAACTTGTTCAGCCATCCCCCAAGTGATGGGCAACCCCTCAGTTTCCAATTCTTTGCCACCACAAATAGAGCTGCTATAAATATTTTTGTACATATGGAAACTTTTCCTTTTTTATTTTTTAATTAAAAATTTTTTTTTGCCTTTTTGGAGGGCAATTGGGGTTAAGTAACTTGCCCAAGTTTTTTTTTTGTGTGGGTGTTAAGTTTTTTTGTGTGGGTGTTAAGTGTCTGAGGCTGGAACTGAACTTGGGTCCTCCTGGGGCAATGCTTTACTCACTGAGCCATCTAGCCGCCCTGCTTTTTTATTTTTTTGCTCTCTTTGGGATGCAGACCTAGCAGTGATATTGCTGGGTCAAAGTATTTGCATAGTTTTAGACTCTTTAAGCATAGTTACCAATTGTTCTCCAGAATGGTTGGACCAGTTCACAATTCTACTAACAATGCATTCGTGTCTCTACTTTCTCTATCTCCTCCAGCATTTTCCATTTTCCTTTTCTGTCATGTTAGCCAATCTGATAGGTATGAGAAGGAAGTACCTCAGAGTTGTTTTAATCGGCATTCCTCTAATCAATAGTGATTTTTTCATATCACTAAATAGCTTTGATTTCTTCTTCTGAAAACTATTAATATCTTTTGACCATTTATCAATTGGGGAATGGCTCTTATTCATAGAAGGCACTGAACAAATGCTAATTGTCTACCTGAACATTCCCCTTCAGTTTATTTTGCTAGATTAACAATCATATCCTATCATGAAGTATGGATGTACCCCCAAGGTTCTGTCCTAGGTTTTCTTCTCTCTCTATTCTCTGTCCCTGTCTCTCTATGACTTCATCAGCTATCATAGATTCAATTAGCATCTCTATGCAGATTTCCCAGATGTATATATCTAAGACTAGTCTCTCTCCTGAACTCCTGCCCCATACCGTCAACTGCCTATCAAACATTTAGAACTGAATGGATTGTAAGCAGCTAAAACTCAACATGTCCAAAATAGAACTCATTTTCTTTCCTCCTAAACCTAACCCTTCTTTCTAACTTATCTGTTTCTATGAAGGGCATCATTATCATCCCAATCTTGCAGATCTACAATCTTAGTCATGTTTGGATCTTCACTCCCATCCATCTCTCCACATACTTAATCAGGTAACAAATCTTGTCAAGACTACGTCTACAGTATCTGCTGCTGCCATTCCTTTTTCTCCACTCACACAGCTAGCATTGTAGTTCAGGTGCCTCTCCTCTGAATCATCATAAGAGCTTCCTAATTAGTCGCTCTGCTTTCAGTATTTCCCCGCTCCAATCCATCCTCCACACAGTTGCCAAAGTGATATTCCTAAAGCAAAGGTGTGAGACCATGTCACAATTCTGCTTAATCAATTCCACTGGCTGCCTCTTGCCTCTGGGATCAAACACAAACTCCTCCATTTGGCATTTAAAGTCCTTCACAATCTGGCTCCAATCTACCTCTCCAGCCTTTTTAGATGCTACTCCCCTTCATGTACTCTTTGGTCCAGCCAAACTGACCTTCTTGCTTTAGGTTACACATGAAACTCCATTTCCCACTGCCATGTCTTTGCATAGGCTGTGCTCCCATGAATGCATTCAAAGTTCAGTTCAAACATCACCTCCTACATGAAGCCTTTCCTAACTCACCTAGCTTCTAGTGCCTCTCCACAAAAGTTAGCTTATGTTAATTTTGTATGTACCTGCATGTGTACATGTTGTCTCCTCCTGTAGCTGGTGTCCTTAACCTTCTGTGTTATGGATTCCTTTGGCAGAATTTGAACCCCTTCTCAGAACCATGTTTTTTTTTAAATTATAACTCAAAGAAATGCTAAATTTCAGTTAGAAGTTAATAAAAATAAAGATGTATTTTTTCCATCCAAACTCATAGATTCCTTGAAATCTATTCATATTCCTTCCCTTTCCTCCCTCCCCTCCCCTTAAGGAATTTTTGTCCTATACAGTCCCTTTAGACAGAGACTATTTCATTTTTGTCTTTGTATTCCCCAGTGCCTAGCACAGCATCTGGAAAACAGTGTTGTTGTTCAGTCTTTCAGTCAAGTCTAACTTTTCATGACTCCATTTTGAGGTTTTCTTGGCAAAGATACTGGAGTGCTTTTGTCATTTCCTTCCCTAGCTCATCTTACAGATGAGGAAACTGAGGCAAACAGATTTAAATGACTTACCCAGTATCACCCAACTAGTGCCTGAGGTAAAATTTGAACTCAGAAAGATGAGCCTGGTACTTTATGTACTTTGCCACCTAGTTGCCCTCTGGAAAACAGTAGGCATTTAATTAATGCTTGTTGATTAGCTGACATACTCTGTATTCCCAGATAGAGCATAGGAGATGATATGAGATATGACTGTATGAAGATAGGTTTTAGAAAGCATGTTGGTGTTCCTGGATCTTCTCCCTCCTACATAAGGGGACCACTTCCCCACCCTCTGAAACCCAAACTCAGCTATTTTAGAATGCACATATTTTACAAAGCCTTCTTATGTTTTTACTTTCCAGGCTTTAAGTGGGGCACTTGTGCAGAGTAGCTGCGTTTGTTTTGTTTTGTTTTGTTTTTGGTAACTACCAATATTCTGAGTCAACACAAATGACAAATTTAGACCTACTCTCCCTCCCACTGATGACCACCTGCTCAGATTTTGCAATAGAGGCTTGAAAATAAACCTATTAATTGTGTCACTTTCTGTAAATGCTTACGTGGCTGGGCCCACATAGAATATGGGGCACGGGCTGTGTAACTTTCACTCATTTCTCGAAAGAACGAAGTAGAAGTGAAGATAATTTTCACTGGGGAGGCACTAGGAATCAGCTGAGTGAGGAAAGGTTTCATGTAAGGAGGTGATGTTTGAACTGAGCTTTGAAGGAGACTAAGCATTCTAAGAGGCAAAGGTGAAGAATGAATGCATTTCAGGCATGGGAGCACAGCCTATGCAAAGACATGGCAGTGGGAAATGCAGTTTCATGTGTAACTTAAAGCAAGAAGGTCAGTTTGGCTGGACCAAAGAGTATATGAAGGCGAGTAACATATAAAAAGACTGGAGAGGTAGATTGGAGTCAGACTGTGAAGGGCTTTAAATGTGAAATGGAGGAGTTTGTGTTTGATCCTAGAGGCAAGAGGCAGACAGTGGAACTGATTAAGCAGGATTGTGACATGGTCTCACACCTTTGCTTTAGGAATATCACTTTGGCAACTGTGTGGAGGATGGATTGGAGAGGAGAAATACTGAAGGCAGAGTGATTAAATAGGAATCCTAGTGATAATTCATAAGACAATTATGATAATTCATAATTCAGCTAGGTGTCACAGTATAAAGAGCTCCAAGTCTGGAGTCAGGAAGACTCATCTTCCTGAGCGCAAATCTGACCTCAGACACTTACTAGCTGTGTGACCCTGGGCAAGTCACATAACCCTGTTTGCCTCAATTTCCTCATATATAAAATGAGCTGGAGAAGGAAATCACAAATCACTCCAGCCTCTTTGCCAAGAAAACCCCAAGAGGAGTCATGAAGAGTCGGACATCACTGGAACAATTGAATAATCACAAATGATAGCTCAGGGGAGAGGTGATAAGTCCCTGAAGTAGGGTGCCAGCCATGTGAGTTGAGAAAAGGGGAGGGAGGAAACAGATGCTGTAGAGGTGGTCTTCTCAAGACTCATCACCTGATTGAATATGTGGAGGAGATGAGAGTGAGGAGTTGAGGATAACCCTGAGATCATGCATCTGCATGATGGAAGGGTGGTGCCTGGCATACAGTAAGTGCTTAATAAATGTTTGCTGATTGATTTAAGGTATTAGACTAGGGTAATTAGTCTAGGGTAATGACCTCTAGGGTAATTTTTTTTTTTTTAGCACCAAATCCATTACCCAGTGATATTAATCTGATAAAAGAATCCACTAGACTCTCCCTGGAGATAATCAGTAACAGCATGAAACCTTCAGATGTATGTTTGGGTATTTTATTTTTTACAAATAGTGTTTATGTAAGAGTCTAGAGAATTAATTTTTTCAGGGTAAATAATTCAGGGATTGGTAAAGTATGAAGGAGCCGGGAAGAAGGGAGAGGTGAAAATAGGCTTTAGGGCAGGTTTGAACAAGTATGTGTAAAGCTGTTGGGTGTAGCAGAGGTAGAGATTTTGAATTAGGAAGGGGAAATTGTACTATGGGAGATTAGAAAGGCATAGGGATAAGGATGGGGTTGGGGAGATGAGGAAGCACAGAGGGCAGGAGGGAAACGGAGAGAGAAAAAGGAGCCTTGGGTCAGGTTTTGAGTTTGAGGTCTTACAACCCAGCAGTGAAGTTCACACCTCACCCCCGCTTCACTTCATTTCCTTGGCTCTGCTAATCAATTTGTATTGGCTCCTTCTCCAGCTGCTTTAGGAGTGGGAATGGACTCAAAACACCCTAAAACCTGTTATACTTTATATTGCATGTGAACAGAGAATCAGACATTTTTGCACCTAGCACAAGTACATCCAAGGTAATCATGAAGGAAAGATAGAAGGCTGTTTATCTGGAGTATCAAGCATTTAGGGGTGCCAGTTGCCTAATAGCTTCTATTTAAATTGATTATTCTTTTTTGGGGGGTGGGGAAAGCAATCAGGTTAAGTGACTTGCCCAGGGTCACACAGTTAGTAAGTGAATGAGGACAGATTTGAACTCAGGTCCTCCTGACTTCAGGGCTGGTGCTCTATCCACAGTGTCGCCTAGCTGCCCCTAAAATGATTATTCTTGATAACTAGGTACTAAGCTCAGTTGTTTCAAGTACTATAGGCACCCCCCAAATTTTGATGCTCTATTGTAAACTCTCGGTTTCCCCACTGTAGTAATAGTGCTGCACAAGAACACAGTTATCTCATAAAATATATACATATGGCATAACATAAAAATATAAATTTGAGGGCATGTCTATTCTCAAAGGGATGACGGGTCCAACTCCTCTCTTCTTCTCATAACCTGAAGACACAGTACCCTATTTAACACTTCATTATTTCAAAATATCTGTAACTTCTTCTGTGTAAGTACTCCCTCTACTCCAGGGGATGATGGTTCCTCTATGCCTTAATAGCCCACTGATTTCAGGAGTTGTTCCGACCAAATAACAACTTCACTCATGGAAATGACCTTGTGGCCTCAAAAAAGGGAAATTTGCTTGGCTTCCTCTGTGGAAACCCTAAACATGATTCATTTTTAAAATCAAATATTTAAGTTTATGAAATATAATAATGTCTAATTTGGTAAGGAAAAAAAAAAAAACAGCTCACCACCACATAAAGGAAAAAACCCAGAACAGAAAATTCTTATAGACTGCTAGGTTTGAGGTAGTTTTACTAAACAACCATGAGTAATGGGGTTCTTTCCCCTTTAACTAACTACAAGAGCAAAAGAAAGTGGGATTTTTCCCCCTAGCTTGCGAATGTGGATAAAAAGGGAAGAAGACTAAACATTAAAATGCATGGAATCATAGGTTTAAAGGAGTAAGGAAGTTCAGAAGCAAACTAGGCTGTCTCTCATTTTACAGATGAGAAAATTGAGAGCTAGGGAGGATTGACACTCAGATCCTGTGACTCCAGGCTCATCACTCTTTCTGCTGCTCAGTAACTGGGGTTCAATGTAGTGTGGGTTTTTGTACATTAGTCTAGGAGCCTAACTATAATTGTTATATTGTAATTAAAGTTGTTAAATTGTTAATTTTGATAATTGTTCATTGTCATTTGCAAGGAGAAAAAAGTTTTGAACAACTGATTAACAAATACAACAATCTCATTTTTAACTCTTTTAATGGGGCATGTAAATGGCTTTCTGAATTCTGATTTTACTTAAAAGAAGACTTGATCCTATGTTTCCATGTTCAGAATAGGATATTGCTTATAGTCACAGGTAATGAATTTGGATTTTTGTTTGTTTCCTTACAACAGCACTCCCTTATGCTTACCTTCTGTGTTCTTTCTACTGGTGAGTTCGAGAGGCTTTTAGGGAAGTAACAGATTGTGGGAGAAAGAGCCCCCACTTTGTACAAAGAGACTTGGGTTACCTACTTCCTAGCTATGTGACCCTTGGAAGTCAATCTCACTAAATCTATTTTATTCATCTGTATTGTGAGGATTCTTATTTCTGAATTTCCTACCTCATGGTAGTTGTGAATAAAGTACTTTGTAAGTTGCACACTGCTCTAGGCACCATGGTGTAGTGGATAGGCAGCCAGCCTCAGAGTCAGGAAGGTGGGAGTTTAAGCCCTACCTTTATCCAGGCTGACTGTGAGACCCTGAAATTAATCTGTCAGTTTCCCCACTGTAGTAATAGGGCTGCACAAGAATACAATTCTGTCAGGCAATCCTCTCAGAATTACAGAATAATTGCTGATCTGTTCCATCACAGGGGAATTTTCTTGTTGGGAGTTCCCAAACCAGTAGTGTTAAACTCAAATAGAAACGGGGTCTACTAAACAATGCATAAAAATCGCTGGACCACATAATGACTTAGGTTTAAAATGCAATATTATCATGTTTTACTGGATTTTTATTTATTTTGTCAAATACTTCCCAATTGCATTTTAATCTGATTTGGGCAGTACTTGGGACTGTTGTATTTGATGGGGTCATGTATTTGATACCTTTGCCTTATACCAGTGGAAAGTCTCCAGGGGTAGGGAGCCTGTGACCTTGAAGCCACATGTGGCCCTCTAGGTCCTCAAGTACGGTCCTCTGACTGAATCGAAACTTCACAGAACAAATCCCCTTAATAAAAGGATTTGTTCTGTAAATTTGGACTCAGTCAAAAAACATCACAGAAGGATATAGAAGGCCATGTGTGGCCTTGAGGCCAAAGGTTCCCCTCCCCTGGTCTAGACTAATCCTTTCCATCCCTACCCTATATGTGTCTGTCTAGATCAATGTGTAAGGTAGTTGGAGCAATTTTTATTTGTCCCTTTACCCATTTTAGTGTTGTACCAGACAGTGTATGATCAATAAATGCCAATTGATGATGGATAGTCACATCTAGCTGTGAAATGGTTTAATCATACAATTGATAAAGGACCACAGAGTTCTCTACCTCTAAATTGATCACAGACCCTGATTGATCACAGACAGTTCTGATTGACCCTGACAGAAAGCCATTTCTAACCAGTTTGTTTAAACAATTTAATGAACCAGGTATTTTCATTAAACTCTTAGTGGAGACAACTGTAAATATAAGTCTTTTTCCTCTTCTTTCCCAGAATCATGCTGTTCATAGGTTCATAGCTGGAAAGGAATTCAAAAGCCCACGTGGTCCAACCCCTTTATTTTGAGACATGAGGAAAGAGAATGAGAGATTTGCCTAGCATCACACAACTAATAAATAGCATTTCAACTCAACAAACCTTGTTTAGGACCTACTATGTGTAAGGCATTAAACTATGTACTGGGAATACAAAGACAAAAAATGACATGGTCTCTGGCCTCAAGAAATTTATAGTCCCTTGGAAAGATGAAACATATAAATGCAAGGGGATTGAGGAGAGAGAGCATTATGGATTGGGGAAAGCAGAAGGCTTCATGGAGGAAGTAGAAAGAAGATAAAGGAAAAAAAGACAAGGATGCTGAGGTCCCTTCAAAATTAGAGTAGTCAGGGAAAAAATTCATAGCTACAACAAAGGCAACGGAGTTTTATCAGCACAGAAACAGGCAAAGGGGGGAATTTTGTGGAGGGGAGGAAAGGGAAACTCCAGACCTATGATTTCAGCAAACAAATTAGATAACATATGTAAATGATGATTATGTATATGATAATATAGGTAAAGGATCTTGCAAACCTTAGAGTACTATCTGATAGTTAGTTAGTAGTAGTAGCAATAGTACTTATTTTGTTGGTTTAGAGAACTCCAGGTAATTGCTTTCTCCAAACATTTCCAGGTCTCGCTTGGCATCCAAAAAGCCTTTGGTTGTCCATGCCATCCTTTACTATGTTTTTTCCTTGGATTTTCAGATCACGGTGGCACCATAGTGCACAGAATACTTGGGCATGGAGTCAGGAAGATAGGAGTTCAAATCTAGACTCAGACTCTTACTAGCTGTGTGATCTGGGCAAATCACTTAACCTGGTTTGCCTCAGTTTCCTCATCTGGAAAATGAACTGGAGAAGGAAATGGCAAACCGCTCCAGTATCTTTACCAAGAAAACTCAGAAAGGGATCTTGAAGAGTCAGACATAACTGAAAACAATTAAACAAGAAACAACACAAAAACTTGGACAGGTACCCTTCTTAGACTTTTTTGGAGTAATTGTTGGGGTGACCCGCATTGTACTGCTTCCCCCGTCTACTCTTCTACATTGGTCTCTCTCCTCTAGAAAACCCTCTACCACTGCAGATCTGAAATTGTCATATAATTTATAGTTTTAGGGAGTTGCTTGGGGCACTGAGAGCTTCAATGATTTGCCTACAATCACACAGACAGCATATGTCGGACTTAAGCCCAGCTTTTCCAGAATCCAAGGCCAGTTCTCTGTTCACTATGTCACACTGACTTTCAAACATCATTGTTGCTCACATTTTGTTAAAATTGATGTTATCATTAGTATTTATTTTCTACTGTCTACCACCCTTGAATCCCTTGTCCCACTATCCTCCTTCCATTCATATCCTGCCACTTTTTAAAAGCAGACCACCCCACCCTCTGCCTTTACTGTTCCTGCTTCTGGGATGCTGAACATGAGAAAGTCATTCAGCAGCATTGGCTGGAAATGCTACAAATTATTCTCAGCCCAACTCTTACTTCTGTTTGGCAAAACTTTCATTGTTCCCTCATTGACCTATTCTCTTCTTCCCCATAAACACTTCTATAAAACTTTGCCTCTCCTTAGAAGCTCACTCCAACTCCCACACCTTTGTTTCTCAACTGATGACCTCCCCACCTCCTCTCTTGAGAATGGTTTCCATTGAAGCCATGGGTTGTAAACTCCCTTGTCTCCTCTATTCCATATTTCAAAACCTCTTAGTATATTTACCCATCTTCTCCTTCTTCGTTCCATTCTCTGAAAATGAGATCACTCTTTGCCTTGCCAAAGATAAGCCCTCTATTTGCACCTCAACTCTAACCCTTCCCATCTCTTCCTGGAGCTTTTTACATCCATCATTCCACCCCTCTCTCTCATCTACTATGTTTCCCCTTCAACTGGCTCCTTCATTGCTTTCTCCAAACATTTCCAGGTCTTGCTTGGCATCCAAAAAGCTTTTGGTTGTCCATGCCATCCTCTCAAGATATCACCACGTCTGTCACCTTCCTTTCACTGCCAAACTCCCCAAAAGACCTTTTTTTATACTTTCTGTCACTTTTTTCTCATCATCCAATAACTTCTCAGCTCCCTAAATTTGATTTCCAGCTTCACCACTCCACTGAAATTTCTGATCTCTTATTCACTAAATACAAAGACCTTTTTGTTGTTTTGGGGAGAGTAAGGAGTCAGGAATGATACTGAGGCTAAGAATCTGCATGCCCAGGAGAGCGGTGCCCTCAGCAAAAAAATAGGGAAGTTTAGAAGAGGAATGGTTTGGGGGGTGAGAGGGATGATGAGTTCTAACTTGGACATGTTGAGTTTGTGATGCCCATTGAGCATCTAATCCTAAATCATCAATAGGCAGCTGGTGGTGCAGGACACTATTCAGAGACTCTAGAAACAGATCATCCTCCCGGACCCCTCTGCAGATGCTGACACAGATGACCAGGCCACCCCAAATGTTCTCTGCTGCCTTGGATTCCATGACACAGTGATCTCCTGGCTCTCGTGCTACCAACTTGACTAGTCCTCTATTTCCTTTGCTAGATCTAGAGTTGAAAGGACCTCAGTGGTCATCTAATTCAATCCCCTCTTTTTTTTTTTTTGCAAATGAGGAAACTGAAGTCCAGAGAAGTTAAGTGACATTCCCCAGGTCATATAAGTAGCAAGTTGTCAAAATCAGGATTTGAACCCAGGTTCTCTGACTAGAGCCAGGGCTTTCTCTTGACTCTAAGTGTGAACAGCTTACCAGGTTCTGTTATCATCGCTATACAACTGACTCACAAATCTAAATAGTCAGTCTTAGCTTTTCTCTGTAACTTCCAAACTGCCTTTAGAACAGCTCCACCAGAGGGGCAGCTAGGTGGCGCAGTGGAGAACTTGAGTTCAAATTTAGCCTCAGACACTTACTAGCTATATGACCCTGGCCAAGTCATTTAACCCTGATTGCCTTAAAACAACAACACACATCTCCACCAGGATGTCCTGTTGATGTCTCAAATTCGACGTTTCACCCCAGTTTGATCACCTTGATCTTCCCTCTCCCTCACTTCCCATATCCAATTAGCTGTCAAGTCTTTCTGATCTACCCTCATAAAATCTCACAGATCTACCTATCTCTTTCTCTCCATTCACTGGACCCTTGTCCTGGTCCAGGGCCTTGTCACCTATATCCCTATGGGGGAGGTGCTGTGTTACAGAGGGAGAAGCTATGGCCTTGGAATTAGAAGACCTGGGTTCAAATCCTGGACTAAGATGTTTACTACTTTTATAAATAAGTTGCCTGATCTCCTTGGGCCTCAGTTTCCCCATCTATACAATGAGGGGGTTGGGCTAGATGACTTTTGAGGCCCCTTTCTGTTCTAACTCTGATTCCATAGTTGGCCTCTTGCTTCTAGGCTCTTCCCTCTCTGATAACACTTCCACAGAATTGCAAAAATAATGGCCGAGGTCTGACCAGATCACTTCCCTACTCAAAAACCTTCAGGCGCTCCCTATAGCCTTGAAGATAAAATGTAAACTCCTCTTCTAGTATTGAAAGCCTTATATAATCTGACTACTACCTACCTGCCTGTTCAGCCTTATTTCATATTATTTCTCTTCATGCTCTCTATGTTCCATTGAAATTAGGCTCCTAGCTGCTCCCCAAACTCTGAACAGTCTATCTCCAGCTTACATATATTTCCATAACTTATTTCCTATGCCTGGAATGCACACTCTTCTCATCTCTGTCTCTCATCAATATCCTCAGCATCACCCTAGCTCACAGCTGCATAGAACTTTGAGAGAAGCTAAGTAGTGCAGTGAACAGAGTGCCAGTCCCAGAATCAGGAAGACTCGTCTTCCTGAGTTCAAATCCAGCCTCAGACACTTACTAGCTGTGTGACCCTGGGCAAGTCACTTAATGCTCTTTGCCTCAGTTTCCTCATCTGTAAAATGAACTGGAGAAGGAAATGGCAAACTAATCCAGTACCTTTGCTAAGAAAACCCCAAATGGAATCATGAAGAGTTGGACCTCACTGAGGAACAACAAAATAGCTTCATTATTTCATGGCTGAGCCTCTACCATACTTTGTGAGGTAAATACTATTATCATTTTCATTTTGCAGAGGAACAAAATGAAGGCTCAAAGACATTAAGTGACTTCCCCAGGGTCATCCAGCTAGTAATTGCCTGAGATGGAATTTGAACTCAGGTCTCCCTGACTCCAAGCCTACCAGGCTCTACAATTCTTTCTCCAAGGCTCAGCTCAAGCACCACCTTTTCTGTGAAGCCTTCCCTGGCTCCTCTCTCTCCCCAAATCACCTTGTATTTACCTGCCTGTGTGACGCTGTTAGACCTGCTCTTGTGTCCCTCAGAAGGATATGTAAAGCACTTTGCAAACCTCAGAGTGCTATGTAAATATTAACAACTATTATCATTTAATTATCAGACCTTTGAAGATAGAGACCATCATTTTTTTTCCTTCTATCGCAAGAACACAGCAGCACAGTACATGGAATATAGTAGGCACTTCCTAATGTTTCTTGCATTTTGCTGTATTTCTCATTCTCACACAGTTAGTAAAGAGCAAATTTGGGATTCTAACCCAGGCTCTCTGCCTCCAAATACAATGCTCTTTTTAGGATTCCAGATGCAGCCACTTGCCCTTCACATGAAGGGGGGTTGAAGTCGGGCCAGGAAAGGAATTAGGATGAAAAAGGAGACTTACCTGCCTTCAAGCAACAGAGAAAGGCGGTTGATAGGTGTCTCACCTTCCACAGCATAGGTTTGTTCAGTAGCTAGCGACAAGACTCTCTCCTCACAGCAGTGCACAATTTCTTTGTACACCTGCAGGGGTACCTGCAAGGGCAGGTACAGGGTCTTATAGAGGTGATCAAACTCTTCCACAAAGACGTTCTTCCTCAGCTGGTACACCAAATGAGCCAGCTGTGTCAGGCAGACCATGACCAGTAGGAAACTCCAGACAAAGATGTCCAGCCCGCAGGCGAAAAACCAACCCCACAATGCATAGCACAAGAAGCCAGTCCCTAGGAAGCTGAAGAGATAGAAACAACCATAGACTCCACTTCCTCCCATGAAACCCATCAGTAGAAGGCAATTGGAGAGGTGATAAAGTGCCCCTTCAGAGTCATACTTCCAGCGTTCACACAGGGGCACCTGCCAAAGAAGTTGGTCCCAGATCGTACTATTGTGACCCATCTTTCAAAGGGGTCCAGTCTCTGTGTACTTGGCTTAAAACTGCCCTGACATGTGAAATCAAGAAAATAAAAAAAAAAAACCTTCTCACCTCCTGGCACCTTCCTGGCCCAACTCAGACCGCCTTCTCAGTTGAAAGTTTCAGTCCAATCTTGGAGTTAAAAGCACGACAGTGTCCAAAGGCTGGGGCCTGGTGGATCTCTTTGGCTACAAGCCCCTATCAAGGACCCCCAACTGCTCAAATTAGAAATTAAAAAAGCTTCAAGAAATTTGCATTAGAAAAAAATACATATGGCCTGTGACTAAGATTTCTCCAGGTTACTGAAGAAAGCCAGTCTCAGGCTGTTCACCGCTTCGCAGGAGGGAGAATAAGGGGAAAGAGAGTGAGAGCACGCCACGTGTTTCACTTGGAATGCCTATCTCTTGGCCACGGAAATAGGAGTGACCCCACATGGATACCATGTTTGGAATTAGAATGCTAGGCGGAGGGATGGTGAGAAAAAGCAGGAACCAGCAGGACAGGCAGGCAGGCATGCAAAGGTCACTTAACATAGCTCGGGAGAATTAGATAAGCCCATAGCATAAGTGAGGGGAGAAAGTATTAGAAGGGAGTAGAAGTAACCCCTTTATTTAGAAAACAGTGACGCATACGTACCTTCTCTCCATCAAGATTCCCTTGTTTTTCAGTACTGAAGTTAATGGAAGTTTAAGTTAAGCTTTCTAAGCTTGTATGAAAGTCTTAATATGATAGGAAGTGGTTACTCTAGAATATATTATATCTATACATTTTAACCAATAGTTTTTGTTTTAGGGGTTGAGAAACCACCTTTTATAAGAATATTTAGTCTGCTTTGTCCCTTTAGGATGATTGAATATTATCTCCAGAGATAATATCAGAGACAAATAATACAGAATATTATATTTTCTAACATATTACAAAAACATGAGATTATTGTAGGAAAGAAATGGTGTTGTCTGTGTGCCATGTAATAAGCTCTTTTGAATTCTACTTTCACTAAATTGTCAGCATCACTGACAAATAGTCATTCTTTACTGGCCAGAGGATAATAGGTATATGGGATTTAGAACTGGCAGGGGTGTTAGAAGTGATGCCTCTAAACTGATCTCATTTTCTCACATTCCTGGAATCATGGATTTAGAGGTCGAAAGTCCTTATTTTTTGAGGAAACCCAGATCACTTAACACTGCTTGCCTCAGTTTTCTCACCTGTAAAATGAGCTGGAGAAGGAAATGGCAAGCCACTTCCAATGCCAAGAAAATCCCACATGGGGCCACAAAAAGTAGGACATGACTGAGAAATGACTGAACCACAACAAAAAGGCCCAGAGAAGTGATAGGACCAAGGTCACTGAGGAAGGAGCAGAACCAGGATGCAAATCCAGCTCCTCTGGCTCTAAATCTAGAATTCTTTCAATCATATCACTTCCATTTTGCAAAACAAAATTACTAGAAGCACAGTTTGCATTCGACGCTGATTTCTCAGGACCATCTGGCATACTTTGGAAAGAACACCGGAATGGCAAGTCTTAATTCTAGAACTGCTCCCAGCACTGCTCCCTCTAGTGGCTGTATGATGTTGGACAAGTCACTTAACCTCTCTGGGACTCAGTTTCTTCATCTGTAAAATGAGTGAGTGACTTCTACATGACCTCTAAGGTCCCTTTCTAGTCCCCAAATCTAGAATCCAATGAGCCACAATGAATCACTAGCCCTCTTCTACAAAATGTGGTAAGGACAATACACTGTGCTTAGCCCCATATAAGCAGTTCTTTGTAAACCCTTAGGTACCACATAAATGTCCGATGTTGTTCAGTCCTTTTTCAGTCACGTCTGGCTCTTCATGACCCTATTTGGAGTTTTCTCAGCAAAGATACTAGAGGGATTTACTATTTCTTTCTCCAGTTCATTTTACAGATGAGGAAACTGAGACAAACAGGGTTAAATGACTTTTTTTTTTTTTGCTTTTTTGCAGGGCAATTGGGGTTAAGTGACTTGCCCAAGATCGCACGGCTAGTAAGTGTCAAGTGTCTGAGGTTGGATTTGAACTCAGGTCCTCCTGACTCCAGGGCCCAGTACTTTATTCACTGTGCCATTTAGCTGCCCCCTGTTAAGTGATTTGCCCATGAACACACAGCCACTAAGTGTCTGAGGCCAGATTTAAACTCAGGTTTTCCAGACTTCAGGCCCAGTGCCACCAGCTGCCTCCCAAATGTCAGTATCGTGATTATTATCACTGCTTCTGAAATGAAATGTCACAGTTATAAAGGTGATTGGGCTGCCCAAGTCAAGGCCTCCTTCCCTATTTCGCACTATATAAACATTCTAAATCAAAAGCAGCATATAAATAGATGTTTTGGTTTTGATGTTTACAAAGATTCTGTTCCGGTTTCAAACATAGCTACAATCTGAGAGGCAGATTAATTTACTGTAAACTGGGAAACTAAATTTGACATCAAGGGCTAACTTGGTCATCGACTCTGAGGGACCACAAATAAATCTTCACCTCCCTGTACCTCAGTTTTCTCACGGATAAAATAGGCCACCTGATACTTTGATTATCTTCATTATGACTGGATGAAGATGATGTCTGTTGAAATAGCTAATAGTAATAATAGCCAGTGGGCAGCTGGGTGGTACAGTGGATAGACCACCCAGGCATGGAATCAGGAAGACCTGAGTTCAAATCTGGCCTTAGACAATTACTAGCTGTGAGACCCTGGGCAAATAGCTGACCCCTGTTTGCCTCAGTTTTCTCATCTGTAAAGTGAGTTGGAGAAGGAAATGACAAATTCACTCCAGTATCTTTGCCAAGAAAATCCCAAATGTGGGGTCATGGAGAGTCAGACACAGCTGAAAATAACTGAACAGCAATAGCTAGCATTTATTTAGTGCCTACTATATGCCAGTCACTTTGCAAATATTTTCTTATTTCTACCCTGGGAAGTAGGTGCTCATATAACCCATTTTACAGATGCAGAAACTGAGGCAAACAGAAATTAAGTGACTTGCCCAAGGTCATACAGTTAGTGTCTAATTTGAACTTGTCTTACTGACTCCAGGCTTAGAGCTCTATTCATTGTAACCACCTGGACGCCCTTATTTTGCTGCTTCATTCATTCATTTTACATTTTGTTTTTGGTTCACCCATTTGAACATAGTCCATTTCCAAATGGGGCATTTCCAAATATTGTACACACATCCACATCTCATTCATCAGAAGAGAGCGGTGTGATGAGAGCTCAAGGAAGTAGCAAAGGAAGGCTGTTAAGATCTGGATAAGTGGAAGTGAGGGAGTGGGAGAATTCAGAAAGAGGAATTGCAATTGGAGATATTGGAGGTGAATAAACTGCGATGGTGGTGAACAGTAACGCTGAGGTCCAAGATGTAGCCATGCTGGTAGCTAACTAAAGTATAGCTGAGGTACAGAACTTGTGAGGCCATTAACAGTCATTCACATAGATTCTGACGTCTCCATGGAGAGGGAAAGCACAAGCCAGGGAGTGAAGTCATGGGAAGCTTGCCCAAATTCTGAATTCACAAGATCTAGAACGATGAGAATTTACAACATTATAATGTGAAAGAAGATAATCTGAGAAATAAAACCTTCACATGTGCCAGGCAAGAGATGACTTTCCTTACACACACTCACACACACACACACACACACACACACACACACACACACACACACACAACCTCTGCCCTCACCGTCCTGTGGGGCTCTAAAGCACTATGGCAGGTACTAGAAGTGCAAAGATGAAAAATGCCTCCTTAAGGTGGAGAAAGGAAACTAAGTCCCCAGAAAAGAAAGGATGGGGTAAAAGGACATCTCTTCCTTATGGATTACATGCTGTCATTTCAGTAGTTAAACCAGGGGATTTCTACTTCTTTCCTTTTGCATCCCCCACCTTATATTCCTTTATTTTAAGAGGCAGTTATAATTTTCCACTTTATTCATTTACATTTGGGGCTGCCAAAAAAATTTTTTTTTTTTTACCTCGAGCCTTAGGAAGGCTGTAAGAGAGCCACCAAAACAGTGAAATGCTATAATCCTCTGCATGAGATAGAATTTCAAAGTAGGTCATCTTTCTGGGCTGAATTCCCAGTAAGCATACTTGACATACTATTGTTGCTGGCGTCGGTCCTTTAAAGAAACACGAGCATTTTGTGACTGTTTACTGGCCAGTCACCTGGTCTCACATCTATTCATTCATTCTATCTTTCCTACCAAACTCTGTACCCTTTTATATATCTACCCATGCACTCTTTGGAGTTTGCCAATCTCTATGGATATGCCTATTTCTACACATAGTACTATGACAATTGGGAATCCCCTTTGTGATCTCCAGTTTCATATACCAGTGAGTTATTAGCTAGAATAATATCTTGTAGTCAGCTCGGGTAAATTAACATTTAAAAAATGCCTACTATGTGTAAGGCACTATGCCAAGCACTAGGGATACAATGACGAAACATGCTACTGCCTTCAAAGAACTTACACCATGATGGGGATGGGGATAGAGTATCTATATAAATATGTATAAATATTAACATAACATCATGCAAAAATATGTGTCTATGTATCTCTCCACACACACACACACACACATTTAAATGTGTGTGATGTAAAGCAGCTGGGTGAATTGAGTCCTGGATCTGGAGTCAGAAAGACCTGAGCTCAAAGTCCTCCCTCAGACACTTAATGGCTGAGACCCTGGACAAATGACTCAACCACTGTTTGCCTCAGTTTCCTTATATGTAAAATGGGGATAATAATACTATCGACCTGCCAGGATTGTTATGAGGATAAATTAGATATTTCTAAAGTATTTTGCAAACCTTAAGTGAGAGTTATTGTTGTTATTGTTGTGATGATGATGATGTAGTAAAAAAAGGCAAAAGAGAAAGTTGTTTTTTTTTTCCAGAAAATTTAAGAAGATAGAGACTCCTTTTAGTTTTACAGTGGAGGGCATTGGGGAAGGCTTCGTGGAAGAAGTGGTACATGAGCTGGGCCTAAAGGAAGAGATTTTGATAGGTGGAGAGAAAAAGAGAAAGAAAATACCAAAAAGGAGGGAGGTGATTGACCTATGCAAATGCAAGGAGGTAAGAGAGGGCAGAGCAAGATTGGAAAACAGAAGCCTAATTTTTCTGGATTGGAAGTAATATGAAATAAGGCTAGAAAGTATGTAAGCTGTAATCACATTGTGAATCCCCCTTTACCCTCGTCTCTGAGGAAGGTGTTTCTCCTTACCCAGGAAGACACCTTTGCTATTTCTGCACTCAATCTCATTACTTCCTGTCTCTTCCAAGATTTCAACCACAGTAATTCTGTCTTTCCCTTCCTCTCTCTCCGTGTCTCTCTTTCTCTCTCTCTGTCTTTCTCTGTCTCTGTCTGTCTGTCTGTCTGTCTCTCTCTCTCTGTCTGTCTCTCACTCCCTACAAACCTGCTCAAGTCTATCCTATCCCCTTAGGTAATCTCCCTTCAAGCATCCTGAGTTGCTGTTAATACCTCTATCAGAATGCTTCTTATTTACTTTTCTCTGCAGGAAAGTATCACGCTTTCTCACCAGTTCTCGTTCAAAAGGACCAGGTTTACTAAATAATTCCCAAACAATCCTGTTAATGGTTGTCTCATTAACAATACCAGAATTTAGGCAAACAATCTGACCCAGCCACGCAAACACCTTAAATGGTTCTCTATTGCCTATAGAAAAAAGTACATTACAGCTTGGCATTTAAAATACTTCAATCCAACTCCCACCTCCTTTCCAGCCTCATTTCATACTATTTCTCTTCATGTGTTCTATGTTCCGTTCAGAATGAACTACCAGCCATTCATTTCCCAAACGATACACCCATCTCCTGTTCCCTCATGTATTTACATGTTATTTCTCATGTCTGAAATGTGCTCACCATTACCTCTCAAATCTTAAAAATCCTCCAAGACTGGGGGCGGCCAGGTAGCACTGCGAGTAAGAGCACCAGCTCCAGTGTTGAGAAGACCTGGAGATGGAATCCCAGGCTCAGGCACTTAGCACCCACCCAGAAACACCTGGGCCGTGTAACCTTGAGCAAGTTACTTAACCCCAGTTGCTTAGGGGTGGCCAGGTCGCTCAGCGAGTAAGAGCACAAGCTCCAGTGTCGGGATGACCTGGATCACATCTGGGCTCAGATACTCAGCACCACACCCAGAAATAACTGGCCGTGTAATCTTGAGCAAGTTACTTAACCCCAATTGCTTTAAAAAAAAAAAGATCCTTCAAGACTTCACTCACGTGCCACATCTTCAGCAGTCTTTCCTAATTCCGACAAACATTAATTGCCCTCTCAATTTTTCTTACACTCTGCTTACTATCAATACTTGTTTTACTCCCGGTAGAACTTTTTTTTTCTTTATATTGCCTTTTTGGGGAAACTATTAATTTATGGAATAAAACAACCATTTCCATAATAAAAAGATGATTGCACATAAACTGCAATCATATACAACTTGCTATTCCTTTTAAATATAATAATGTAAATGTTTTTCCTTTTTTTCTTCCCTCCCCCCTCCCACCCTTGAAATGGCTACCATTAGACACAAACACACACGTGTATATACATATATGTATATATAAAATTATTCTATACGTACTTCTATTTATTACTTTTTTCTCTGGATGCAGATAGCATCTTGCTTCATATGCCCTTTATAGTTAATTTGGGTCTTTTATGGTAGTCAACAGTGTTAGGATAATTATGGTCTAGGAAAAACTGTTTACTCCCTGGACGAAGACTCACATGCCAGGGAACTTATAGTGAAGAACTGGTATCTTAACAGAGTTAAGCCCATTAAGATGGTTAAAGATGGTATCTGTGATTACAATTTTGTGAATATGACTGAACTTAAATGAGATTTCCAAAGTTAGTACAAATTCTCCACACAAGCTTTTACAAGTCAGTGCCTACCTTAGGAATTTGTTCACAAAAAAAAGTTCATTAACTGCTTAGCTGACACAAAAGGCTATTAGTACTGTTAATGCTATCAACTCTTCATTACTTCTTTAGACAGCATCGTGGCAGCTCCAGAATCTTGCAGGCTGCTCTGGCAGGGAGGAATCCCAAGGAAATCCACCCAACTGAGAAGTGCATCGGGTGAGGAGCAGATTGATATGATGGAGAGTGGCTAGTTTGGAGGCAGAAGGCCTGCTGGGTTTGAATCCTGGCTCTGTCACTTTAGGCAAGTCCCTTAATTTTTCTGAGCCTCTGGTTCTTTACCGGAAAAGTGAAGGGGCTAGACAAAATAATCATTAAGGTTCCTTCCAACTATGATCTCATGCTCAAAATTACTAAGTATGAACTCTCCTCTACCTACCAAAGTAATAAAACTAATAAATCAGTAGCAGGGCATATAGTTTTCCCCAATACTATCGATTTGTTTACAATGATCTAGCTCTGCTCTTGCCCCTTCTAACCAAGATAGTTTTTTTTAAGGCCATAGAATAAGGATAACTGGCCTATGTCAGCACTTGAACACTTGATTTTGGTCTCAGCAATTAAGTTCAACATAGACTGGTTAGCTTTTGAACAGAGATCTTCCAAGTCAAGGCACTGATGGAGTTCAGAATTCGGACAGTTCTTCCAAATGCATATAGGTGAAGAACTCCAGCAGTGACATAAATACAAGACTGAAACCTGGTTTAGTTTTTGCCCGTTACCAGTTACTCCGATATTTCAGTGATCTATAATTGCTTTAGTGAGTACTCCTACTAACTATAGATCATAAGCCCTTTATGTCCCTTAATAAATGGTCTTCACAAGTTGTTGTAGCCAAAAAAAATCTCTCGGTGGCAAATGCTCTGATGAGGAACCTCCCCAAAGCTAGTCTGAAGGAATCTCAGAAGATCCTCACCCCCTTGATTCCACATAAGGAAGGCCTGGAAAGGTCAAAGTTCTCGCCTGAGGTTAGACCACCAATAATCTAGAGCTGGGATTCATAGCTCAGACTCTGACTTCACATGCATAGAGACTCCTAACTCCCACACATACAACTGTTTCGAGTTTAGTAGGATCTCCTAGAGCCAATCTTCTCCCAGCATAGGTTTTTTAATTCCAGGGTTACCTCTAGTATAAATCCCACCTGGTCATACTGTATAATCCTTGTAATTGCCCTGCTAGCATTTTGTTCAAAATTTTTGCATCAAAATTCATTAGGAAAATTGATCTACAATTTTCTTTATCTCTTCTTGGTTCAGATGTCAGCACCATATGTGTGTCATTCCAGAGTTACCCCCAAGTCACATAAGGAAGGATCACTAAGCATTTTTAGTGGAGTTAGTAAAATTAGTAACAATCCAAGGAGGCCTGCAGGGGAGTGATAACAGTCAAGCTCTTGGTTTTGAATTGGTGGAAGGGCCTGCCTCCCAAGAAGTATTAGAATTTCCTCTGAAAAGAACAGTCTCTTACCAAAAGCTTCCAGATGTCTCCTCCACCCTCCAAAAAAGCAGCCACATAGCATGAATTCTTTTAAGAAAAAAGTTGGGGCAGCTAGGTGGCACCATGAATAGAGCACCAGCCCTGGAGTCAGGAGGACCTGAGTTCAAATCTGACCTCAGACACTTAACACTTACTAGCCTGTGACCTTGGGCAAGTCACTTAACCACAACTGCCCTGGCCTCCCCCCCCCCCCAAAAAAGCAAAAAAAAAAAAAAAAAAGAAGAAAAAAGTTGCAATATATATCCGAATAAAGAAACACTTTGCCAGGTATGTATATATATTTTATTTTTTAAAGAAATTATAAATATTCACACATATAAGAATTTTATTCTTCAAAGAAGCCCCCAAATAATTTAATCCCATTCATTCCTTAGGAACTATTCTTCCAACATCGGACAACCTAGGGGTAAAAAAAAGATATTTTAGAGAATTGGATGTCAAAAAAAACATGCTATTTACTCTGACATCAATGAACAAACAATACTTGGAATGTCTCCCCTGGGAAACTGTCACAGCTCCCCTAATGTCAATGAAATTATATTAAAGGTAAAATTTTTAATGGTTCTAGTTTCACTGAACTTAAAAACACTTATTAAATAAGTTTTCAAAACTTAAAATGTATTTAAATCAAACAGTTTAATCTCAGGAAGTCTTTGAACTAGGGCATCTATTTTCTTAAAAACATCTTCCAATAAAAGTAAAAGGCATTTTGTTATTCTAAAGCTACCGAGAACAGAGAGGCCAGCAGGGCATTTTGTTTGTGTAAGCCTATTTGGCAAAGATAGGTGAGACTGAAATTTCCAAGGTCAGTTCAGTACGTCACTGACTTCCTGTTTTTCAATTAGTATCTAGAGTAAACTATGAATTAGAGCTGCTAAGTCCACTCTGAAAGAACAAAAAGGAACACTGGTACAGATGATATCAGTTAAAACAGCAGGCTTCCTCCCCTACCACATTTATTCACAGTTTGGGACCACAAGGCAGCCAAGTATTAAAAAAGTAACGAGATAAATCGGGCCGTTCTGTTCCTCAAGTTTCAAGCAAAAGCCTTTCCATCAAACACAATATTCTGTGCACACTAAAAGCTCTTTTCTAAAGTCTGTGGAAAGTAAAAAAGTAGGTAAGGTTTTGTCAATCAAGAGGACTAGTAAATTAACCCACACTCCTGCTCAGTTCCTCTTCTGAGAGATCTGTTCATCGTTTTTATATTTTCATTTTCCAATAATTCATTAACAGATCACCATAAAATGAGCCACAGGAGTAGGTAATATTATTTGGTATGCACATTCTATCATCATTCATTTGTGGACACATTAAGCTGCTGGAGGAGAGGAACTTATTCTTCTTTATGAATCCAATCTCTATTTATCCAACTGTACCCTGCAGAGTGTTCTGCCCATAGCAGGGCCCAATAAACAGTTTAGATGTATACACAGCAGAGATGTTTCCAGATACTCCCTTTCATGGGTAGCTTTTTTTTATTCGCAATTCTTCATAAACTGCATATTGGCACATTTCACCTATTATAATGTTTGGTCCAATTAAATAAGCACCCTTACATTGTCTTTTCTCCAACCAAAAACTCTAGAGCTCCAGGACTGATAGGGTTAATAGTTATTAACTGTCACATCTTCCTTAGAATTCTCCCCTTCAGTAGAGAGACAGGTTACTATCATTACATTTCTCTTAATCTTAGTTTCTTCAACTGCAAAACGCGTGGCTTAGACTAGATCTCATAGACCCTTCTAGTTTGAAAATTCTATGGTTTTCTTAAATTGGGTTGGCTTCTTTGGAATCACATTGTCCACTGGCACAAGGAAAATATTTGAATTTACTATCTTCTGTATTTTTCTTAATGTAGAGTTCTGCTTCTTAATTGCTTTGGCAATTAGTCTTGCTAAACTTAGATTAATGCCTCCTTGGATTAGTGTTTTCCAAATGCTATAGATAACATAAAACCCTGATATTTCACATAATTAGAGATTCTTTAAAGAAATACTGATGCTAGAGATATTCTTCCCTAAAATACCAAACAGAACAATTATGCGGAAAAATTATATACAGCTATTTTTTCAGTATGAAAATTAAACCTATTTTGCTTCATAATTTATTCCACCTCCCTTTACTCCAATGATGTTCCATGCCATCCAGCATTTATGGATTTTATCAATATATATCCAGCCTAAATGTGAACAAACTTCATTTTAAACTCTTTCAACTATCTCCAGAAAAAAAAAAAAACCTTAATAGTGTAAGAAGCAGCTAGTTAGATTTACCCTCAGAGTAGTACAGAGAGTTCTGTACTAAGTGTAATCACTTTGAGTGCTGTGACCTAGTTCACATTTACCCACCCTTTTTGGCAATGGAGCTTTATAAATAGCTTTCATAATAAGAGTTTTAAGGTTTATAGCACAAAGCTTATATATAAGCCTAACAACTAACATTATGGCAATAAAAGCTTCCCACAGTGACAAGGCAGCGTAAGAAAAAAGCTTATAATTTGGAAAGTCCAAAGACCTTGGTTTAGCCTTAGCTCTACTATGAATTCATTTCTGTGACCTTGAACTAGTTAGAAGTTTCTCATGGCCCACAGGGATACAAAGGCCTTTTAAAAAATACCTATTCTTATTTCATAGGGACTGCAGAATCATAGATTTTGTGCTAGAAGGGACCTCAAATGTCATCTAGTCTAAGGCCCTCATTTTACAGATGTAGAAACTGATATTAGAGATCAAGTGACCTGCCCAAGGTAATTCAGATAATAAGGAAAAGCGAGCCAGGAATTAAACTCAGGACCAAATCCAGCACATACTTTCCACTAAATATCCTACTCTCATAAAGAAAAGGTAAATGAAAGGTACCAATTTCCTGGAATGGTCTCTCAAATTCAAGTTGTAACCAGGATTACTGTCTTCCTTCTCACCCTAACATGGGAAATGAAACTGTAGTACCTTTTGCTCACAGGGGACACTATGCATAAAGCAGAGTCCTGGTGATGTCATCAACTTACTTCATGCTAAAATGCTAATAGGTAGAGGAGTAGGAGGCTGCTCCTAATGTCAGTATTACTCACTCTCATAAGGCTAGGCTAACTAAAATCCAGATTTAGTTAGCAAGAAACCTTCAGATCCTAAAGGTTAAAGATAACAGGAATTTAAGTCTACAAGTGTAGCTCCACTAAAATCAAACTATACAAAAATCTGGGATCACCAAACTAATTAGAGGGGAAGTTGCTATATAAAAGGATTGGCTATGATTTAATTAGCTAAAAGCCTAAATTTGCTTAGAATAATTTGATTTACATCTGTATTAACTTTGATTATATCTGCCATATAATGAATTTTAAAACTGGAAGACAGTAATCTGAATAAATAAATAAAATAAAAAATAATCTAGGCCAACCTCTTCAATTTACAGAGCAGAAAATAGGTCAGATGAGAGGAAGTAACTTACCTAAGGCCAAAAGGCTAGTGTGGCTCTAGAGGGCCACATGTGGCCTTGAGGCCAAAGATCCCCCACCCCTAGACTAAGGCTTAGATATCCTTTCTCAGCCCAGTGCTCAGGTTCCATTTCCTTGCCCTTCCTCTTTCCAGCCCAGGGAGCAAGAACAATCCTAGAACCCCTTGGGAGATAGAAAACAGAGACATATAGAAATGTGGGTATCAAGAGATGTGACTTTGTTATCACTCTGATCTTTAAACTGGCAGTGCAGTTTTGTGGAAAGAACACTAGACTTAAAAAAAAAATTTGGTTCTAGCCTCATCTATGACACTTACTAGCTATGTGACCTTAGAGAAGACTTCATGTCTCTGGGTCTAAGATGTTTAATTGCTAAGACTCCTTCCAATTCTAAATGCCTGATTCAAAATATTCCACCAAAGGCTCAGGTTTCAATGTAGAGAGGAACAAGTCTGAAACATAAGAGATGTCATGTAGGTTGTGGAAACTTAATTTAATTACATTTTGTACTCAATCCATGCACTTCCGGTTCATCTAGCTCCTATCCCCACAGTTCTGTAAGAGCTCAATGGCATCCAAGAGTAGGAGTTTTAAAATCAGTTTTAGCCAAGTAGCTTCTCACTAGCCACTCACCAATTTCCACACATCTGAATAACAGCCCCCACCTTTTTTTATTCACTATAGCTAACCATCACTGCCTTGTCTAAACAACCTCTCAAGCTCCAATAAAATTAAGCAATCTTATATTACTCTCCCCATCCCACCTCCCAACTTTTTCAAGATACACAAGTTGTGCTTTCTATTTTGAAAGCAAATCATTACATTCCACAACATTAGTTAATTAAAAAGATCTGGATGGCAATTAGCTGAGGTTTTTATAACAAAGACTTACTTGATTTAAAAATGTTTTGCATGAACACTTGTGAGGAATGACAGGTCAAAGGAGAGAATAGAATAAATGGAGGGAAATATAGTTAAGTGTTTCACAATATGACTGTTATGGAAGTATTTTGCATGACTACACATATATAACTTATATAAAACTGCTTGCCTTTTCAATGAGGGCAGGTGGGGAGGGAAGAAGGGAGAGAATGTGGAATTCAAAGTTTTAAAAATGAATATTAAAAATAATTTTATCATACAACTGGGAAATAAGATATACAGGCAATGGGGTATAGAAATCTATCTTGCTCTACAGGAAAATAGAAGGGAAGGGGATAAGAGATAGGGGAGGGGTGACAGAAAGGAGGGCAGATTGGGGGAAGGGGTAACCAGAATGCATACTGTCTTGGAGTGTGAGGAGAGGAGAGATGGGGAGAAAATCTGGAATTCAAAATCTTATGGCAGTGAATGCTAAAAACTAAAAAAAAAAAAAATTTAATTAAATAAAAAAATTTTTAAATGCTATGCTTGACTAGTTAAACAGTTACTTTAATTCCTTTCTCTGAAAGCTACCACTTCAGATGAGGTACTGCCTAAGAGGTAAAATGTTGATTTAAAAAAAAAAAACTTTCATCAATTTGTAAAACAGCTTAAACTTAAGTCAGAGCAGTACCCACATTCTCCCCTTTTCACCTAGTACTCACCATCCATACTCATTTCTTTTTTCATTCATATTTTGAATCCCAGGGCTCTCATACACTCCTTGTGAGCTTCAATTAGATGTCCACAGTGTTCTTCTCCTTTCTCAATGATACTGTAAAACACAGGTTAGTCACTATCCAGCAAAATAGGCATTAAGCTCCTCAGGTGAAAAATATGGACAATCATGGCAGGAAAGGAGGCAATGTGTATTGAGTGGTGGTTAAGCTATAAAAATTTGTTATGAGAAATGCTGTTACAAATAGCCCTTTATAATCAAAGCTATTTTGATGCCACAGATAACAAAAGAGTCCACCTACAACATGTTTAAATCCCATATAACAAGTGCAGCATGGTATAGATAAGTCTCCAGAATTTTTAAAACTTGATCGAATACAAATTACATGGGCAGCAAGACAAAAACTGAGTTTTGGATCTGCCATCAAATAGGAATTACTGTCTCCTCTTAATTGAGTTTCACGTTCCCTCTAGCTTAAACCTTATGTTAACCACACAAATAAAATCCTTCTAAATTCTTAAAGGATCCAGCAACATAAAGACAAAAAAATATTCCAAGGGCTGTGGCAACCTGGCTGTACACTCCTTCCTCCACTGGGTTTAGAGAGTATTTTTTCCTCTTGTTACTAGAGATTAGAATTCAGAGATTTCTTCAGGTCTTTAGACTTGGTTTTCTAGCAATTCAACTATTGAAATAAAATTCCATTGTAACTATAGCAGATCCACAAACACTATCCCGTTGGCCCAAAGTGTTTGTCATATGGCTATTTGTGTGTATTTCTCAAATATTTTCCATGAGTGAAAAAAATTTCTTTAGTGTTTTTTGGCTTCATACTTTACAAGGGGCTAGAGGAGAATTCCTGTTCCCAAAGTGAAGGATGTAGAATGGGATAAAAAAAAGAACTAAACAATTTCCTCAAATGAGGTGGCCTATACGTTGGAATTTCTTTAAGTCGACAAGTAAGAGGCATCAAAAAATAACTCTCACAGTCCAGTTTTAGAACCACTGGCAAAGACATATATTCCTAGGTATCTACCCAGCAGCATGGCATTTTTCCCCATGGAAAAGAATCCAAAAGTGCTGAGATACAAATATACATTTATACATTAAAGTATATTTAATTCATGTATTCTAAGTGTACTCTGTACCCAGCCCAGTAGTAAGGGAGCAAATAGAAGAATAAGAACAGTTCTTTACTTTCCACAAACAATCTAATTGATGTGGTAAGAAACCTACACATAAAACAGGCAATCATATATTGTTCTGAACCTGTCAAAAGATATACATTTCTGTAGCCTTGAGTATTATAATACCATTGGACAGATGATTAAAAAAAAATTATCCAGGCAAATAGGTAAACAAGCATGCCAGATGGGAGAAGGTGGACAAAAAGAAAGGAGAAAAATGGGGAACTAAATAATAATAGTAATAACAGTTGACCTTCACATAGCACTTTAAAGTTTGCAAAGTACTTTATATACAAAAGAGTCTCACAACAACTCTGTGATATGGGCACTATGGGTATTGTCCCCATTTTACAGATGAGGAAACTAAGAGGCTCAGGAGTGACTTGCCCATAGATACATAGCTAGGAAATGTGAGAAGGGTAGATTAAGCCAGGTCTTCCTGCCTCCAAACAAGGCAGAAGAGGAAGTAAAAGGCTGAGTAAGTGAGAATATTGGCATAGATTAAGCCATGTGAGACAGGAGAGGGGAAAAGAAAACACAGAGGCACTGACAACACCCTGAAAAATTAATATACTAAGTGCCATGACAAGTACTTAAAGTGAGTCTCTAAAACAACCTGTGCAGGTGATGAAGCATAAGGTTAGCCTGTCTGTTTGCTTGCTGACTAGTACAGAGATGACAGAAGCAAGAATCAAACGCTAGACACACTGTAATAATGGACCAAACATAACAAAAGTACATTTTATAGGAAATGTTAAATCCTGCACTTAAAAGAAAAATTAACTGTACAAGCAGCAAACAAGGGAGAGCTGGTATGATAATAATCCATATGAAAAAAAGCCAAGGAGTTTTAAGTTTATTTTAAGGGTAATGTGACTGCTAGAGGAGTGAATAAAGCATTAGACTGGAATGATGGAAATAATAGAAATGATGGAAGCAAAAGAGGTACAGCATTTACACTGGCCAGACATCCGGAGTACTGGGTTAAAATGCCAATTTTTAAGAGAGAGAATGGAAGTGCCCATGGTTCTAGAAGTCATGCTACATGAGGATTAGTGGATGGATTAAGGATATGAAATTCATGAATTTTGCATTTGCTGCATAGATTTTCTACGTTAATATTCATTTTACAAATGAGTAAATTGAAGCACAGAGGTTAACTGCCTATCCAAAACTGGAGTTATTTTGTGGTGATCTAGAGAAGAAAAACTAAGATAAAGACACTTTTAGATTTCAAATGAATGTAAAAAATAAATCTCTAAAACTTTGAACTGTTCAACAATAGAATGAATTGCTCTGTGAGATAATGACCTCTCTATCATTTGAAGTACCATCAACAAGCAGATGCTAAATCAACTTCAATCAGGGATGTTGCAGAAAGAATTTCTATGAGATTTCAAAGGTAATTTTAAGGTAGCTTTTATACTTTTCCATCTCAAACATCCCAACATCATCCCAACAGAAAGTACTCTCTCATCTGATAGTATTATGTACTATTCATATACCTATTATAATTATAATATATATTTAACCATATGGATGTTTTTACCCTTACAAGATTATAAACTCTATGATGGTTTTCTTACTTTTCTTTGTTTCTTCCAGTACAATGAACAGAGAAATCATACCAAAACCCTCTTCCAAATCTAAGATTCTGTTAATTGTATACTGGAGTGGAAAGAACACAGCATTCATTCATTCACTCAACAAGCACTTAATATGTGCCAATCAAAGCATACCTCAAGTATTGTTTTCAGTTGTGAGCAAAAATCAATCAACAACCACTTATTAAGAATCCACTATGTGCTGCTGGACACTGTGCTATAACAGAAAGACAAAAAAAAAAGACAGTTCCTTCCCACAAGTTGTGTTTCCATTCTATACAGGAAACAACATTTAAGTTGATACAAAACACATACAAAGTAATTGTGAGTGAAGTAAGGAACAAGGTGTTTATGTGTGGAAGATGTAGGAGATGGCACTTGGACTAAACTGAAGTAGAGGTGAAGAGGAAGAGTATTACAAACTTGGAAAGGAAAGACACAGAAATGGGAAAAGGGATGTTATGCATGAGACATCAAACAGGTCTGTTTGGTTAGAACACAGACCACATAAAGGGAATTAATGTGTAATTCTGGAGGGCTTTAAATGACGACAAAAAAGAGGTTGTAATTTGATCCTAGAAGCAACAGGGAACTGAGCTTTCTGAGCAGGAAACTGATATTGTCAGAATTATTCTTGAGGGTTATCACTTGGGCCTCTGGGTAGAGTATATACTGGGAGGCATGAGACTTGAGGTTGGAAGACCAGTTGGGAAGTCATTTGGATGGTACAAGGGACAGGTGAGGAGTGCCAAAAGCAGGATGGTGACAGTGTGAGTGGAGAGAAGATGGTAGGAGGGACCTAATTTGGGCCTTCCAAAGACTAGAAGGGTTGTCATACATTTAAATTGGGTAGTATGTTATAATAGATTGTGCTAGACTTAGAAGTTAGAAAGACCTAGGTTCAAATCCCCTCAGACACTTAGCAGCATGATTCTGGGCAAATCACATAACATCTCTGAGTCTTGGTTTCCTCATCTGTAAAATCAAAAGATTAGACTAAATGGTTCCTAAGATCTTACTCAGCTTTTTCATATGGGAGCTGAAGAATGGATCAGTGGACAAAAAATTTAAAAGGGATGCAGATTTCAATACTAACATAAAGACAACTATTAGAACAATCCAAAGATGAAACTGTCTTTTTTATAGGGTAGTGAGTTCAGCATTGCTGAAAGCTCTCACAAAGAAGACGAATGACTACTTGTCAGAAGTAGATGGGATTTATGGTTTGGATAATAGCTAGACTAGATGACGTCAAAGTCTTATACTTTTGTTATCTGAAAAGAATGGAGTGTTGATGAGAATATTGAGTTCCATATTTTGGAATCTCCTACATGCCATTATATAGCTACACACAGACAAAAGAAAAGAACAATGAGGATGAGTGACTAAAAATAATAAGCTAAGAATAGTAAAGTGATCAGGAATATACTGTTTTCTTTTTTAAAGTAAAATTTTATTTTTTTACATAACCAAAATTTTCCCAGTATGCCTTCTCCCTCTTCCCAGAGAGCCAATCCATTTACAAATAGTTTCTCGAGAAAAAAAAATAGGAAAAAAAAAACACAGGAAGAACTAATCAAAACATCAAAAAAGGCCTGTAAAAATAGTAATATATCCCAAACATGGACCTCCAACCTCTGCAAAGGAGTGACATGGTGGTATCTTCTCCTACCTCTTCTCAGGGATCATGTATGTTCTTTGTAATTGTGTAGCATTCGCTTTCTTACTGTTTTGTGATTGTTCTTTCTATTTATGCTCTTATAGTCCTAGTGAACATTGTTTTCTTGGCCCTCCTTATTTCACTGTACATCAGATTCTTTAAATATTTCCATGATCCTATCATATTTTTCACTTCTTACAGCACAGCAATATCCCATTACATTCATGAACCACAATTTGCTTAGTCATTCCCCAATCTATGGGCACTTACTTCGTTTTCAATTTTTTGCTACAACATAAAGTAATCCTATAAATATTATGGTGTATATGGGGGCTTTTTTCTTCTTATCAATGATTTCCTTGGGTATAAGTATAGTAGTGGACTCTATGGGTAAAAATTTGATCCAGATATTTTAGTCACTTTATTCGTATAATTCCATCTCATCTCCTCCAACAGATTGTCCTTTCTGCCATCCCCACTCATCAGTTACCTATGCCTCCTCCATCCTGAAAAAACCTTTACTTGACCTTTCCTTCCTTGCTATCTTCCTATATTTCTTCTACTCTTAGCTGCCAAATCCAAAGGACTTTTCTCTCTCCTCCACATCTTTTCAGCCTTTAACCTATTGACCACCATCTCCTCTTCTCAGGGTTCTGTCCTGAGCCCTCTTTCTTCCCCAATATACCATTTCACTTGGTGATATCATCAGCTTCTACAGATTTAATTACCATCTCAATGCTGATGATTCTCAAATCTATCTATCCCACTCCAATTTCTCTGCTGATCTCCAATCTCACATCTCCAAGGTGATGTCCAGTAGACATCTTAAACTCAACATGTTCAAAATGGAATCTTTTCCCCAAACCCTCCCACCCTCCTACCTTCCTTACTACTATAGAGGTCAGCATCATCCTCCCAATCCCTCAGAACTACAATTTAGAAGAAATCCTGGTCTTCTCATGATCTCTAATCCCTCCCATATTCAATATGTCCTGTCAATTTCACCTTTGCAACATCTTTTTAATATACCCCCTACTCTCTTCTGACACTACACTCTAGTGCGGGCCCTCATCCCCTCACACCTGCCCCAAGTCTCTCTTCACTCCAATCCATTCCCTATTCAGCCAATAAATGGTTTTCCTAAAGTGCATCTCTGATCATGCTCTTCCTCTATTCAATAAACTCCAATAGCTCCCTATCACCTCCAGGATCAAATTAAAAAGCTCACTTTGGCATTCAAAGACCTTTGTGACCTACCTAGGGGTGGGAAACCGGGGGTCTCAAGGTCACAAGTGGTCCAGCAGGTCCTCAAGCACATCCCTTTGACAGCTTCCAAACTGCACAGAACAAATCCCCTTAATAAAAGGATTTGTTCTGTAAAACTGGGACTCGGTCAAAAGGCTACACACAATGACCTAAAAGGAAAACACATGGCTTCGGGGCCACAGGTTCCCCATTCCTTGGCTAGACCACTGAAGGAGAAGTAAAAAATGAACTGCCCTTAGAGGATACTGAGTTTCCTATCCTTAAAGGTTTTAAAATAAAATGTGGATAACTATTTGTCAGAAGTACTGTAGACAGAATTCACCTTTTGAGGATGGGCTAGACTTTAGAGGTGATCTAGTTTCCCAAATTGTAAGTTGTAGAGAATGTGTTAACCTGCATTAACATGTAGGGAGTTCTCTATACTACAGGATTGCAAGACATAGCTACTGAGGCACCAGTATTCCCAAAAATATAACTGGGAAACATTAACAAGATAAATACATTAGAACAGTTTATGTTTATTGAATACATGGTTTTCTAAATCAACATGCTGAAATCCAGGGATCTTTATACACGATTTGAGTTAGACACCACAGCTCCATCTCAAAGGGATAACAGATACAGTCCTTCCTCTTCCTAGCCCTAAAGCATATATAAATAGAAAGTAGCAATCACAAAGCAGCCTCAAAAGAAAGGCAATGTGAGAGATGAAAGTTTTTTTTCTTTAATTAAACCTTTTCATTTTAAGGATGCAGACATGAAGGCTTTGAGAAGCGACTTCCCCAAGGTCACAGAAGGTAGGTGACAGAGCAAGGTCATACTTAGGACCTTCCCCTGGGCCACTTGCTTGGTGCTTGGCAGGCATGAAAATGAAAAGAATTAGGGCCGCGTTAGTCCTGGGCTGCTGCTGGCTCCCTGGAAAAAGGGGAAGCTGGTCTGCTCCAGAGAGGAGGTTCTTAATTTGGGGGGGGTGGGGGGGAAGGGGGTCTGAACTAAAGAAATAAGTTTTGTAATTACTTTTCTGTATAATTGGTTTCCTTTGTAATAATCCTACTTATTTTATTTTACGCACTGAAAAAACGTGATTGTGCGAAGGGGTCCACAGGAGCACAACGCCGGCCATGACACCACTTACCAGGCATCCCGGGCTTTCTTGGTCTCCGGGCATGCGCAGCACGGTTTCAGCGGCTTCTTCTCAGAGGCCTTTTCCGAGGAGTCGGAGTCGCAGCTGGCGGCCGCCAGAGTGGACATCTCCGGAGCACGCGCAGAGGGAGGCTCCCTGGGCACCCGGAACAACAGGGGTCATTTATTACACAGTGGCCGGCTCACCGTCCCTCCCTCCTTCCACCCCACGGGATTCCCTTAGTCCCTGCGGCTAGGGCCTGGGAAGACCCCATTTCGTGAATTCCCCACTTGGCAGGAACAGAGGCGGATCTTACCTCCGAGAATTCAGTACGTGAACTGATCTTCAGGACCTCGCCGGAAGCTGGGGAGAAAAGTGGAGAACCGGAAGTTCCGCCTACCACGTCGAAGCCGCTATTCAACCGGAGAAGCCATGGAAGAAAGAGCGGTCACATGTTGCTACCCGGAAGTAGTGGAACCGGAAGTGTGCTTGATGTGAAGGACCTGACGGGGAGGGGATTTTGGGGCTGTCACCTTCTGTGTTCATAGGCATCTGCCGAGGTTCCTTCTCTCTCTTCCTTCCTTCCTTCCTTCCTTCCTTCCTTCCTTCCTTCCTTCCTTCCTTCCTTCCTTCCTTCCTTCCTTCCTTCCTGTCTCTTTCTTCCTTCCTTCCTGTCTCTTTCTTCCTTCCTTCCTGTCTCTTTCTTCCTTCCCCTTTCCTGTCCTATCTTGTCCTGTCCTTTCCTTTCCTTCCTTTTTCTACCTTCTGGCGCAGCCGCAGATGGCCTAGGCAGTAACATACTTTTTCAACTGAGACGGCTTAACAAAGCAATACATCCTCATATTTTTACTTAGAGGAACTGTGGGGTGGGCTGAATCATCTCTTGATCCCCCAGGTGCCCTTCAAGACCTTAAGTATCCTCCCTCCTTCCATAAGAGCACACACTAGTGCCGAAGTGAGGAAGATCTGGGTTCCAATTCTGCCTCAGACACTAGCTGTGTGTGTGTGTGTGTGTGTGTGTGTGTGTGTGTGTGTGTGTGACCCTGGGCAAGTCACTTAACCTCTGGCTGCCTCAGTTTTTTAGCTGTAAAGTGGGGATAATAACAGTACCTACCTCCCAAGCTTGTGAGAATCAAATAAAAGAATATTTGTAAAGCACTGGAGAAGAGAAAACCCAAGGGGGATATTCGGCAAATTATTTGGATTTATGGGAAGCAAAGTTTTCAAACAATGTTCAGTCGTGTCTGATTTTGTGACTACATTGGAGGTTTTCTTGGCAAAGATTCTGGAGTGGTTTGCCATTTCCTCTTCCAATTCATTTTACAGATGAGGAAACTGAGGTAAACAGCATTAAGTGATTTGCCTAGGGTCACAGCTACTAAGTGTCTGAGGCTGAATTTGAACTCGGGTCTTTCAGACTCCTGGTTCATCACTCTATCCACTGCACCACTTAGATGGTTTTTGTAAGGATTAAAACTATTAAAAAAAAAAAACAAATGGGCTGATTGAATGGGTAGTGAGTTCCCCCTCCTTGGAGACATTTAAACATAAGACTTGTCAGGAATATTGCAGAGGGCTTTTTATTTTTGTTTTTGTGTGTTTTTCTAGTAATAGGTTGGGATAGATTGCCACTTCCAGTACCCAAATTCTGTAATTTTATGATATTGTGTGAAAAGCACTGTGCTAGACTCTTAAGTATACAAAGACAAAATAGAAAGAAAGAAAAGAATCTGTGCTCTTTTTTTCAATTCTTCCCATTCCAATGAGAGGATATGAAGTCAGAGTATATGGGTTTGAGTCTTGGCTCTGCTACTTACCACCTGTTTGACCTTGGAAAAGGCATTTTTAACTTCTCTGGGCTCATGTTGCACATCTGTAAAATGAGAAAATTAGATGAGGTGATGTCTACGGCTCCTTTCAGCTCCAAATGTTACAACTGAATTTCTTCCTGCCAGCTGTTCTTATTCCTGTTTCAGCAAAGTTGTTTGATAATGGAATATTCTATACTCCAAGGAAAAAGGTTGTATGTTGATACCAAAGGATACTCTCTTCCTAAAGGAAATATAGAATCACATAAGAGAGGTAATTTATTTCTATTATTTTTGTTCAGCAACAGTTCTCAATCTTCCACTTCCTTACTTTTCCCTTGTATTGCTTAACAGATCATGAATTCAGAATATGCCACTTTTTATTTTTCCATTGCAAAAAGATATACCTTTTGAATTTATGAAAGGAAATAAATTTAAAAGCATTAATTTTTAGCTCATGACTTTATGTGACTTCAGTTTTTTGGTGTTTTTTTTTTTTTTTGCCAAATAATTATGTCATTTGATTTAGGGAATAAATTCTTAGATTTTAAAGGAAAATTTCCATTTATAAAATGATGTGTAAAATAAATTGTGTTTCCATGCCTCTCTTAAAAACCTTAATAACAGTCCCAGTAGCACACCTCCCAGAACTCTTCAAAAAACAAGCAAATGTCAAAGACTAGGAAGGATGTTAACCTTTTTTGTGGGGTGAGGGGCAGGGAGCAGAATTCACTTGGTTTTGAGGACAAATGATGAAAAGAGTATTCTAAAACTCTATCGTATAACCAACTTTCCTAGTTACTGTGCCTTTACTACTACTTTTATATGCTCTTATTACTCACACTTCTAATTTTTAGCCAGAAACATTTTCTAATATGAAAGAATTTAAGTCTTTGGGAAATTTGTTTTGTAACAACGGCTCAAGTATCTTCTTTGACATAGAAGCAACAAGTCCTTAAGTGGTTATCTAAATAGTTAATAGTATACTAGTTGGTAGAAGTGTTATCTGAATAGTTAATAGTATACTAGTTGGTAGAAGTTGACTGTCAAAGGAATCCTTTCCCAGTAGATGGTTTGGCCAATATAGTGAAGACCCTGTTAATAATATGGTCATTTTAATTCATTTTTTTAAATATTTCAGTTCTTAACTTAAATGAATGTAATTTTATTTAAATGGGCACCCTCTTTAGTGGCACGGCTTGAAAACCATTCATTTGTTCATTCTGAGCAACTCTTATCCATATTCCATATAACTCCATATTCCATATAATTGCCAGGGACAGTTCTCATTACCAGTGGGTGGTCCATGTGTTATCTCTCACTTCAGAGCCATAATTCTCCACAAGGGCAAGAGGCATGCTCTAGTTTCAGTTAAGAGAAAATACAGTTGTGGATCTCCTAGGACTGCTAGGGAAGTTATATATGGAGTGGAGCCAGGTTGGGGAGGACCTTGCCTAGGGTGTATAGGGAAGAACAAGTATGTGTTCTTTGGTAGCTTCCTATTTAGATGAATTATTCTTATTAATTAATTACTGGACTTAGTTGTTCTAAGCTTTGGGAGAACTGTAAATACTATGAGATTTTAAAAATTTCAGCCCCACCCTAGTCACAGCCCTGCCTTGTACCCACCACGTGATTCACCCATTTCCTTTTGTGGTCATACTTATCTTTATTAAGTTCACTCTTCTGTACGCAAGTCTTGCATCCAACTTGGATCTCCCCATTTTCCTTGAGTGACTTACAAATTTGCTTCTTCAGAAATTGTGGTATTCCATCTTTCATAACCATTTGACATCATCTGAAGAATACTGGTTTTAAAGATATGGACTTTTGTTTCAGGGAGAAGCTTTGAAAGCCCTGCACTATTTCCCCAATATAATCTACCCCATTCTCTTACTTCATCTTGAGCCCAGATCATTGTCCTTTTGCAAAGATATCTATCAATGCTGCTTTTTGGATCTAGCACTAAATGTGGAACCTTTACTAGACTTTGTGGAGTAGGAGTGACACCATATGTTGAGACTGAAGAATTACAGTGTCATTTTTGGATCTTGGTCCCGAATAACTGTAATATTACTTCAGTTTTGTATTTCTATTACCTTCTTTCTACCTCAAAGCCTCATTCCTCTTACAATGAACTCTTCAAATACTTCAGAGTCCAAGGGTATGGTAGAAGGAACACTCAGTTTACAATTAGAGATCCTTGATTTGAATCCTGGCTATTATTTATTTTGTGAGATTGGATAAGTCACTTCTTTATGATTCATCTTTCTCCTTCATAAGATAAGGGGCTTGGAGTAGATGATAAGACTTCTTTTTGCTTTTAAGCCTATATTATATTTATTTATTTAGAGCATATATTATAATATATTCCATTACTAAGAATAACCCTTGGTTAACAGTTTTTAAAAGATCAATTAGAACCTATAATTCTTGAATATATGGGATATCAAAGCTTTACCATACATAATTAAACTATAAGTCACATCAGTATCATCCAGGGCTGCAAGGAAGATGTGTCAGGAGAGATATGACCTTGATCCACCCCCAAAGCCAACCAAGTGGTGGTTTTGATACCTTTTAGGGAAAATCTAGCCTAATCCACTTGTATTTAAGAGGGTAGGGGGAAGGAGGAACCCTGGTAGATAATATCTAATCAATCAACCCTGGTAGATAATATCTAATCAATCAGTAAAGATTTATTAAGTACCTGCTATGTTCCAATCACTGTGCTAAGCTCCAAGAATACAAAAAGGCAAAAGACAGTCCCAGCCTTCAAGGAGCTTACAATGTAATGGGGGAAACAACATGCAAACAAATATATACAAAGCAGCTATATACCTGAGAAATAGGAAATCATTAACAGAGGGAAGTCACTAGAATTAAGAGGGGTTGGGGAAGGTGTCTCCTAAAAGATGGGATTTTAATTGAGATTTAAAGGAAGGCAGGGAGTTCAGTAGTCACAGGGGAAGAGGGATAGTGTTCCAGGCATGGAGGACAGTCAGAGAAAATGACTGGAGCAGATAGATGGATTAGCAAGTAGGCCAGTGTCACTGGGTGAGAATGCATGTTGGGGAGTAAGATGTAAAAAGACTGGAAAGATTGAAGGGATCTAGCTTATGAAGGGCTTTGAATGACAAATAGAACATTTTACATTTGCTCTTGGAGGCAATAGGAAGCCAATGGAGTTTATTGATTAGGAGGGTGACATGATCACTTTAGTGACTGAATGGAATATAGATTTGAGTGGGGAAAGACTTGAGGCAGGCAGGCCCACCAGCAGGATATTGCAGTAATTGAGGCATAAAGTGATGATGAGGGCCTGCACCAGAATGTTGGCAGTCAGAGGAGAGAAGGGCAGGGAGGGGTGTATTGGTGTCAAGTCTGAAAACAAATGAACAAAAAGTCACAGAAGTTATGCAACCACTATTAACTCTGAAAATAACCAAAGAGCTCATATAACCACACTTAACTCTAAGAAATAAAATAAAAACAAAATAAAACCACAGAGCTAACAGTGGTCATAAGAAAAAAAGCTTTCTTTATTCCATTGGAGGAGGGAAGCTAAACACGTGCCCGGGCTTCCTCTAGTAGGAGAGCTACTGTAGTGTGGACAAATCTCAATACATATACTTGTGGTTATGCAGTGAGCTGTAGCCCTGACAATGATGGATAACATCAACAATGAGACAAGTTTGAGTCGTAGCAGGACTTCATGACCCAAACATGGGTACTTGTCTGAGTTCAGGGACCATCTGGGGCTGGTGCGAAACCTGGGATTTTGCTGCAGCTAAATTCCTCCAGAGGATGAGTGCAAAGTATTGTTGTTATGCCAACCTTAGGGCACAGTTTGCTTACTGGGCCTTACCTCTGGAAAACAAGGTGTCTCCTAATAGTAAAAAGAGAGGAGCATAGGGATCCTGACATTGAAGAGATCATTGCAAAGGTGAACTTGACAGGCCTGGGCAAGGGCTTGGATATGGTGGGTAAGAGACAGTGAAGAATGCACGATAACTCCTAGGTTGTGAGTCTGAGGGACAGGAAAGATGGTGTTGCCTTTACAGTACTAGGGAAACTGGGAGGGAAGTAAAGTTTAGTGGGGAGTGTAATTAGGTGCGTTTTGGACATATTATAGAGTTTAAAATGTCTACTGGACATCCAGTTTGAGATGTCTGAAAGGCAGCTGGAGATGTGAGACTGGAGGTCAGCAGAGAGATTGGGGCAGGATAGATTTAAAAATCATCAACATAGAGAGATGGCAAAGTCCTAAGGATCATCTAGATCTCACCACTTAAATAACTTTAGGATTGTAACTGGACAATTCTCCTGGCATAGGCAATTGTTGCTATTGTTATTCAGTTGTGTCTGATTCTTTATGAACTCATTTGGGGTTTTCTTGGGCAAAGTTACTAGAGTGGTTTGCCGTTTCCTTCTCCAACTCATTTTACAGATGAGAAAACTGAGGCAAACAGGGTTAACTGACTTGCCCAAGGTGACACAGAGGCAACATTTGAATTCAAGAAAATGAATCTTTCTGATTCCAGGGCCAACAACCTATCCACTTCACCACCTAGCTGCCTTTGACTTCATAGGTAGTACTAAGAGGAAGAAGAACAAAATTTATAGGTCCCCTCCCACTCCCACCCCCTGTGTAATCCCACCTATTCCTCCAGCGAGTAAATCATCATAAGGAAAAAGAAAAAAAAAGTGTGGTGGCAAAAAAAAAGCCAGAAATTCTAGGCTTCTTATTCTCCTCTTGGAAGGACAGAGTCTTAGATTTCAATCATTTGGTCCATGAAGTGGGTGATACCACATCTTTGCAATTCACACTGGGTCTCCTTATGCAGTATGTTGATAAATAAGCTGGAACAGCACCAGGGTCAGGCCATGGCACTGATGATGATACTTCCAATACAGTCAAAAATTCACTCTGCACCAGAGTCATCTACATGAAAGTGGCTAAGATGTCATAAGCCTCTTGCATGTTACCTGTTCCAAGATCTAGGCTGATACCAAGGCTTTGCCAATGCTGTCACCTACTATATATTCCCTGACTCACCAAAACCTTTTCCTCCTAAAGATCCACATCAGAGGAATAATAATAAATCTTTGCCTCCTTAAAGGCCTCTGTGGAGGAGCTGCCTTCTTCCACAGTGGCTAAAAAAGCACCCTCCCTCATCCCTATCCAAAGACTCAATATTACCACCAAGTCAGCTGGGGATCCCCTTCCTTCCAAGTAAGTACAACTTCACCATAGTTATATAACACAGTTTTACCTTTCTCTTACTGTTAGAAAACTAGGTACCTACCTTCCAATAATATCATGGCTTAGCCCCCCAAGTCTTTTCTGAGAAGGAACTGTCTGAACCCTGCTAGAGGGAAGTCTGTCAATTGAGGGGGGACCTGAGGGGGACTGAGGCTCAGGTGACTCTGTAAAGGAGAAGGAACAAGAAAGTGCCAGAGAGTCTGCTATTATATTTTGTCCAAAAGCAGTCCATTCTTATCAAGTAAGTCTTCCTGGAGTACCAATAAACTATTGGACTGGAAAGCCATTCACCTTCCTGTGTGATTTTTCATAGATGTGGCTTCTAGGAGATTGAAAGCCAGAACAAAATACCTTATAAAACATGTCCTATTGAATACAATTATGCACTGGAAGTTCACTATCTCCTATTGCCAGAGCAACATTTTAACCCTGGCAAGGTGTCAAAGTCCAAGATTGCCCTTTGAGAGACTCTTCTCTATACTTAGCACATCATTATTCCAAACTCTTGTCACCCATCCCAGGTTCAGTGGGTATGAACTTCTGGAGCTGTCCCTATTCCATGTATCAGAGCACACTGGAGTTGCAGAAAATGGCTAGGGCTTTTATAGGGAAGAGTAGTGTCTTGTCCAGGCTTCCTACCTCTGATGTCACAGGCAAGGAGATACAATAACTCTGCCATGGAGCAGGAAAGAATCCATACACAGAAGATTCCATAAAAGGGAGATGAGTGCAGGCCAGGGAAAGTAGCATTTTCAGACCAAAGACAACTGGTAACAAGAAATACTAAGTCTCCCAAAACGGGTTGGTTTTTTTTTTTTTTTTGAGGCTACCACAGTAATGAAAGACAACGATAATGGCAACAAATCTATATTATTATAGAGAGAGTTCAAAATGGGTCTTGGAAATAAAGCGACAGTTTGGTTCCTATCAAGTTAACATAAAAATCTTTTAGTTTGGAGTCAACAGTTGACAAATGACAGAAATTTACAGAAACAAGTACAATATTTGTTATGTCTTTTGTTTCCTTTTTTGTTTATTGTTTTTATTTCTTATATTTCTGTTTTATCTATTTGAATACTTGTTCCTGTAAAGAGATTAATTTTAAGGACCCCCCTCATATCAACAACAAATTGTTTCCTATTAAAATATAAAACATCCCCTTTTTTTGGTGATAGTTATTGTGGTATTCTCTATGTCCTGTACTTCCTAATTCTTTTCTGATAGGAAGTGTTTATAATACATAGATATGAGGTTTTGGTGTAGTCTACAAGCCTTTGTCTTTCCTGATTCCTTACTCCTATTCCATACTTTTTTATAATTTAAAATTTTTCTTTTTTATTTTTATAAATTAGACAAATACGAACATTTTCTTAAACAAAGTGGATTCAGTATGACACTATCAAACTATTAAAAACAACTTATTATATACATATATATATATAATTTAACATTACCCTGCTTTCCCCCTTGTGAACTTCCTTTAGCTTTTTTCTTCGAATTAAAAAAAAGTTTCATGTATGTTTTTTTCTTTTTTTTTTGTTATCATTATCATTAACTCCCCTCCTCCACATTTCCCCTATAAATCACTCCTCCCAGGATCCTCACATAACAAATGAGTATAACTAAACAAGATAAATATACACTGAAATGAAAATTCATTGTCTAACCTTATCTTCTGCTACAATTGTAACTCATGATTATAGATAACATAAACAACAATTTTATGAAGTGCCTAGTAAATTCCAGGCTGTGTGTTTGATGCTGGATGTACAATCACAAAACAAAAAAATAGCACTTGGTAGTTTATAAAGCATTTTTGTATTATGATACTTATTAAAGAAACTGAGGTTCAACCTGGTTAGTATAGGAGAGAGTATAAGGACTCAGAGGGTCCTATGCCTTTAAGTTCAGTATTTTTTCCACTATGATGTATTGTCTCTCACTTCCTGTTATTTTCCATAATATGCTTTCTACTTTAGTTGCCTCTTCACTGAATTCCACACAACTTATGCATCCTTATTCTAGTCTTTGTTCCTTCACTTATTGTGGTCACAGGACTGTAGGGTTTACATCAAGAAAAGACTTTAGATTGGGTAAGTCACTTAGCCCCAATTGCCCTCCAAAAAGCAAAAAAACAAAACAAACAAAAAAAACCTTTAGAGATCATCTCGTCCAATCTCCCAACCAGAATTTTATGGATAATTAAACAGGTCTCTAGATGTATTGATTTGACTGAGGTTGCACAGTTAACAAGAACCAATATTTGAACCTGGGTCATCTGGATTCAAATTCACTGCTTTTATCACACCCTCTTACTTGTATATCCCTATTCTACTATACTTCAGGATCACAAACAGCACAGATAGTGAATAGCAAATGAATCCACTTACCCAAGTCAATAGCAAATAGAAATCAAAGAAGGAATTTAGATGAGATTATACCAGATAGTACATAGAGTGAAGGAGCTCTCCCACTGGGAATGAGATATCTCAGTTCAACAAAGAGAAAGAGTCCCAGATTTCACCCAAAGGGAAATTCCTCAGTCTTGACTGTAGTAAGTTGGGGATAGGGCATGACCAAGGTGCTACGTAGCTCCTCTAAATGTTGGTTTATTCCCAGTCTTTTTCTACCTTCAAGAATCTGTTCTGAAGAGATTCTGGAACTGAGTCTTCTCTCTGGAAGCTGGAAGCTAGACCGGGATTTCTCTTCTCTGAAGGTCTTGCTAGCTCTGTCTATCCAAAAGTTGAGGAACATTGGATAATCAATCTCCATTAAGGAGGAGAATTATATACCAAGGGACTTTGAGCCATGGAAATGAAAGAAGACCACATGACTTATAAACATCTGATAATTCAACCTGAGATGTACACAGAGCCTATGAAAGAGAGTAAGACTTGAAAGGAAGATGAGAGGTAGTTTATAGAGGCTTTTATCACACTAAGGAATTTGTATTTTAATAATAATATCTAGCATTTATACAGCTCCTTAAGGTCTTCAAAGCACTATACATGTTATCTCATTTGATTATTTGATCCTTACAATCACCCTGTAAGGCAGGTTCTGTGATGATCCTCATTTTACAGATGAAGAAACTGGGCCTGAGGTTGTGATTTGCCTAGTGTCAATCCCGCAGCTAGTAATTATAGGAGGTGGGATTTAAATTCAGATCTGTTCTCTAAATCTAGAGTTCTTAACCACTGTGCCCCCTATCTGCCTCAGATTTTATCTTTTGTTTTATCCTTCAAGCCATAGAAGTTATGAAATTTTTCAAGTAGGACAGTGATATGATCAGAAGTGTATTGCTTTATCCTCGAGCCATAGAATTCGTGAAAATATTCAAGGAGGACAGTGAGTTTTATGATCTGAACTGTACATTAAGAAGATTTTTTGGACAATTGTGTAAAGGATGGATCAGAAAGGGGGCATGGCTGGTGGAAGGGAAACAAACAGCTGTTTTATTAGAAGGCTAATACAATAGTCAGATAATTAGTATTGAGGGCCTAAACAAAAAGTTAGAGCAGTATAACTGGATAGAAGGGAAAGAATTTGAGATATTGGAGAAGTACAATTAAGGGGTGAGGGCAATTGCTTTGATATTTGGAGAGTGAGAAGGAGTTAATACTTGAAAATGAAGTTATGATCCACAGAACCAGGGCAGGAGAATGAATCTGTTTGGGGTAGAAAATAAGCTCGGTTTCGAACATGTGTTTGAGGTGCTAGTGGGACATCCTAACACTGATATCCAGCAGGCAGTTAGAAATCACCTGTGCTCAGTAGACAAAACGGTGCAGTGCTGTGCAAGCAAGAAGAGCTACTGAGTTGAGAACAGAGATAGCAAGACAGCCCTGCACTAATCTGGGTGCCAGATTTTGGACTACATCAATTGTAGCTTGAATGGGAAGTAAAGGTGTGAATCCACTAAACTTTATGGGGAAGAATTAGTAGGATTTGGGTGTAGATTGGAGATGAGATTTCAATGTTAGATGATCTCAGAGAATGGCAGTCAGCAGAAGTGTGGAAGTAGGAAAAGGAATTTGACTTAGGGGGGAAGATGTTAAGTTTATAGGATCATGATCTACAGCTGGAAGGGACCTTCTCAGAGGTCTAGTCATATTTTTTCTTTTCACAAAGGAGGAAACTGAGGCCCAGAGAGGATAGGTGACTTTGACCAAGGTCACACACCTAGAGTCAGAGGTGAAATTAGAATCCCGATGCTTTGACTTCAGAGCCAGAAACTGAGTCCCAGAAAGGTTGAGGAACTTGCTCAGGGTCACATCAAACCTAGTTCTTTCCACTGCAGTTGTGGTTATGTTGAGCTTGAGTCTTTTAAGGCAGCATATCCTCATTCCCTGATGTCGATTGGAGGTGAGAAGGACTAGAGGTTTGATGAAAGGTCAAGGAGATAAGAGGTTTTATAATTACTAACTTTAGAGGTGTTGAAACCCTGAGAGTGCATGGAATTACAGGGCATCACATCACAGTAAAGAAAGGACCTGAATGAAGGCTCCAGGATATGGGCAAGTTGAGGGGAAAGTGCTAAACATAATAAGCCAATGACATAACATCTCCAGGGTGTCATTAGAGAAGGGGAAATCTACTAGAATTTAAAGGCCTTTATAAAACTCTTCTTTGTAATGTCATGACTGTCCTGTTTGGGGGTGGAAAGCACTGGCTTTCCAGTTAAAAGGTCCTTACTGCCTGAGTGAATGGGGCAAGGCACTGAACCTTCCTAAATCTGTTTTCTCATCAGTAAAATGGATGAAACCTAAGTGTCTCATCTCCAAATCTCAGGAAACCCGGCCCCATGCTGAACCCTGCCGGGGACGCGTCCTCGCTTCAGGAGCCTGAGACACTCCGCTACAAGGAGACCGCACGCACCGCATCAGAAAGCAAAATCTTCCGGGAATACGGAGCAAGTGTGGCGGTTTTCCGAAGTGAAAACCCCGGTTTTTCCTCAAGGCTCCGGGATTCCCCTAAAAGGCTGCTGGATTGAGTCTGCAAACAACCGTGGCGCTTCCTGGGGTGCTCTAACCTAGCCCCAGGAACCCAGTCCCTGGAGAAGCCGCAAGGTAACCAGATGACGGCGGCTCACCCCAGCCTTTCCCAGGACACCCCAACTACGCCTGCGCAACGGTTGCCATAGCGACGCCGCCCAACAATCTCCAGGTCTAGCCTGCGAGGGCTTGACCCAGGGCGTAAAGGACGCCACCATGAGCCGAGTGGTGACCATTAAGCAGCCCCCTCCCCAGCATCCCCGGTTCCGGCTAAGGCCAGGGCTTGGGGGCACCGTAGCCAGTGGGCGACTGTATGACTACCTGTACGGTAAGGATGGGACTCGCGCGCTACCCGGCTCCCACCACCCCCCAAAGTCGGCGGGAACTCCTTCCGGTAGAGGGACAGGAGGCTGGAGTTGGTTAGAGCCAAACTTAAGTGTCGTGTCTACGCAGGCACTGGGTGTTTCGGAGATTAGGAATCCCGCGCCCCTTGGGATGCGCAGTTGGGGCGCTCTCCCTCCTCGCCTTACACCCTATCGGCTCCTCACTGCGCAGGCGCGGTCTTGATCGCTGGTTTTGAGTGCGAGGTCCCCGGGGACCCCCTCCCGGCCGGGGCACCTTCTGTCCAATGAAACCGACCTTTTTTAAGCGCTTACTGTATGTGTGGCACCAAGTGCCAGGGCGTGGGGCTGCAGAGACAAAAAAAGGCGCAGACCCTGCCTTCAGGGAGCTTCAGTTCTTCTGGGGTGGGAAGGGCATCGTGTATTCAAATAAGGTGTCAATCAATGAGCTCTTGTTCAGCCCGTCTATGTGCCAGGCTCTCCAGTAAGCATTGGGTATACAAAGAATGGGGAATAAACAAAAACAAACAAACCAGAGTCTCTACCCTTGAGGAGCCCACACTCTGATGGGGGAGACGAAATGCAAACAAGATATATACAGATTAAATTGGAGAAAATCTCAGAAGAAAGGGACTTCCGTTAAGGGCGATGAGGAAAGGCTTCTTGTTGAAAGCGGGGATTTTGATTGAGAACAAAGTACAAACCGTATATACAAAATACACAGTAATTCCCCAAGGAGAAGGTGCATTCACCCGGAGATCAGGAAGTGCTTCTTACAAGAAGCAGACACTTGAGCTAAACCCTGAAAAGAACTATATACTAGATACGGTGTGTTACATGGGTTGAGAATGTCAGGTACCATTGGAACAGGAGAACTGCCATGCCAATTCACACCATAGATTTAGCGCTGGAAGAGACCGTACAGGTCGAACCCAACCAGTACAACTTGAGGCCCGTGAAAGTTAAGTGTTTGCCCAATGTCCCTCAACTAGCAAACCCAAGGTCGTCAGACCTGAACTATGTGTAAGCTGGATGTCCTGTAGACTCATCACTCTGTGTATCCAAAACAACTCATTTTTCCCTAAAGAACTCCCCCATCATGCTAATTTTCTGTCAAGATCATTATCATTCTTCTATAGTCACCAAGATTCACTTTGGAATAATCTTCAACTCTTCATTCTCCCTCATCCTAGATCTAATCATTTTCAAGAAATCTAGGGTTGTTTTCAGTGACTCTTGTTCCAAAACCATTAGTTATCTCCGATTATACCTTAAGTGTCTTATGTGTACACACATATGTATATATGCACACACATATATGCATACATATACATATATGTGTGTGTATTAGTTCATGTTCCTATAGTTCAACATTTACAAAGTATTCTTCCCACAACAGCTCTGTGAAACATATGGTTTACCTGTTTTATAGATGAGGTCTAGAGAGACATGATGTGCTTGGGGTCAGAATCAGGTTTTGAACCTTCTGTTTCCAAGTCCAGCACTCTTTCTTGGGCTCTCATCTTTTCTCTCTGTACCCTACCTCTGTGACCTCATAAGTTCCCATAGGTTTATTTGATTATTGTCTCTATGCAGGTGCCTCCGAAATCAATCTATTTCTCCGTCTACCATTCTGTCATCTCTCCATTTACATATTTACCATTTTCTGGCCCTCAACAACTGTTTTCTGGGCTATTGCCTCCAAATTGGTGGTCTTTCCAATGAGCTCCTCTCCTCTCCAATCCATCCTCCACACAACTACCAAGTTGATATTCCAAAAGCACAAGTGTAATCAGATCATAATCCTGCTCATCGAACTCCAATAATTTCTTCTTGACTTTTGAATGACATTGAATTCTTCTGGAAATTTAAAACCACTCACAGTCTGGCTACAACTTACCTTTTCTGGATTCCAAAAAAAGTCATTTAGTAGCATATATAGTACCTTCCTGCCAAACTGTCTTACTAGTTGTTCCTCATGTGCAACGTTCTGTCTGTCATTTCCATGCCTTTATGTACATGTCTGAAATGCAGTCCCTCGTTTCTGTCTCTCAGAACTCTTATCTTCTTTCAAGGCCCAGCAACAAGTGCTATTCCTACACACAAAACCTTTCCAAGTTTACTTTTCTCCTATCCCCCTCTTCTCATTGTTAGGGTATTCAATCCTTCAAATTATATATATATATATATATATATATATATATATATATATATATATACACATATATATGTAATTTGTGTATTTGTGTACATGTTATTTTCTTCAATAAAATGTAAGCTTCTTGAGCCTAGGAGGACTTGTTCCATTCTTATTTGTCCCTAGCAGAGTTTAGTCAAGGTTTGATAATTGCTTGTATAATTGAATAGCATACACCTGTCAATCTTTTGCTATAAAAACATAAAGCTGCATGCATAGCTGATTTTAAAACTTTTGATTTTCAGTTCTGAATTCTCTCCCTTCTTCCTTCCCCTCCCCACCCTTTAGGAAGGCAAGAAATACTATACCCGTTATATAATTGAAGTCATGCAAAACAAATTTCCACATTAATATGTTGCAAAATAGAAAAAGAAAAAGTGAAAGAAAATATACTTCAATATGTACTCAGAGTCTGTCAGTTCTCTTCCTGGAGGTGGATAGCATTTTTCATCATAAGTCCCTGTATTGATCAGAGTATCCAAATCTTCACAATTGATTATCATTACAATATTGCTGTTGAATGTATACAGTGTTCTGTTTCTGTTTTGCTTTGCATCAGCTCATATAAGCCTTGCCAGGTTTTTGTGAAATCATCTCCATCATTTCTTACAGCATAATAATATTCCATCACAATCATATACCACAGCTTGTTCAGCCATTTCCAATTTATGGTTGTTTTTATTAAGTTGTTTCAGTCATGTCCAACTCTTTGTGACCCTATTTGGGGTTTTCTTGGCAAAGATACAGGAGTAGGCTTTGCCATTTCCTTTTCCAGCTCAGGAAGATGAGGAAACTGAGGCAAACAGCATTAAATGACTTGCCTAAGGTCATATAGCTAGTAAGTATCTGAGGCTAGACTTGAACACAGGCCTTCCTGACTCCAGGCCTGATGTTTTATCTACTCTGCCTCCTAGGTGCCCTAGATGCCCCAGATAGGCAAACCCTAAATTTCCAATTCTTTGACACCACAAAAAGAACTGCAATAAATATATTTGTATATATAGGTCATTTCCCTTTTTCTTTGATTCCTTTGGGATATAGACCTAGTAATAGTATTGCTGGGTCAAAGGATATGTACAGTTTTGTAGCCGGTTGGGCATAGTTACCAATTGTTCTTTAGAAGGGTTGGATCAGTTGACAACTCTACCAACAATGCATTAGAGTCCCTTTTCCACATCCCCTCAAATACTTATTCTTTTCTTTTTCTGTCATATTAACCAATCTGATAGGTGTGAGGTAGTATCTCACAGCTGTTTTTACTAATAGTGATTTAGAGCATTTTTTTTTGTGACTAATTTTTTTTTTTTGTCTTTTTTGGAGAAGGGAAGGCAGGGCAATTGGGGTTAAGTGAGTTGCCCAAGATCACACAGGTAGGTGTTAAGTGTCTGAGGCCAGCTTTGAACTCAGGTCCTCCTGACTCCAGGGCCCATGTTCTAGTTACTTTGCCACCTAGCTGCCCCCTTTCCTGTGAATATTGTTAGCTTCGATTTCTTATTCTGAAAACTGCCTGTTCTTATTCTTTGACCATTTATAAATTGAGACATGTTTCCTATTTTTATAAATTTGTATCAGTTCCATATATATTTAGGAAATGAAACCTCTATCAGAGAATCTTAATGTAAATTTTTTTCTCAATTCCCTGTTTTCCTTCTAATTTTGACAGCATTGGTTTATGTAAATCCTATTAAACTTAATCAAAATTATCCATTCCTTTCCCCCATCCCCAAAACCTTTCTGTATCTTATTTGGTTATGACCTCTTCCCTTACCCATAGATCTGAGAGGTAATCTTTTCCACGTTCCCTTAATTTGCTTATGTCTTATTTGTTTTATGTTTAAATCATGTACCCATTTTGAGATTATCTTGGTATACAGTGTATCAACATGGAAAAATTCAGATCAGCTAGGTGATCAATAAATAAAGTGAGACTGAAACATGATAGTGTTAGTAACGTGGACCGCAATACAAGATGCAAAGCAGCATGCAGACAACATTGATTTCCAAAAAGATGAGCAAAGTACATACAGGAAGAGTGAGGAGTCCCTGAAAAGAGGGCAGATAAAATGTCAAGGCCAAAAGGGAACCAATTAAAAATGTCATCGATCCACCAATGGTGGGAGGGATCAAACTCAAGCCTCTAAGCCAGGAATGCCAAAAGCCAGATTTTTCTACTAAGGGGTAATGGGTTGGGAGTGACCTATCACCAAAGTTTATTTAATCATACATCTTACTTCTCAGATTTCCTTTTTAGCCATCTTGTCTTTTGGAAGTATCTTCTCATGTATATTCTAAAATAGGTGGTCTCATTCTCAGGGGAGCTTTGAAGAGGGCACCTCTGCAGTAGATTTCCTTTTCTGGTTGCATATCACTTGTAGATCCTTAGATGTTCTCCCTGAAATTTTTTATAAAACATTTCAATACATTTTAATGCAACCTCTTAAATATCATTCCTCTAATAACCAGTTCGTGTAGTGAAAACCATCTCAACCTTTTGGTTCTGATAATATTAAATTAGGAACCCATAGTTCACTTAACACTTCAGAGAATTTTGGTTCTTAAATACCCTTTGCTGTTTCTATCTTTATATAAACTCTGTACCTGATATAGATACTGCTAATAATAAGCTAAAGAATCTGAAAAAAAATCCATGAGAATGTGACCTGTAAAATGAGTCCTTCTGGTTCAAGATTTTTAATATTTACCAAAGTAGACTTATAAGCTATGTCTAAGAATGGTTTTCTGTGAATAGAGCACCGGCCCTGGAGTTAGGAGGACCTGAGTCCAAATCCAGCCTCAGACACTTAACACTTAGTAGTCGTGTGACCTTGGGTAAGTCACTTATCCCCAATTGCCTTGCTTTACCCCCTCCAAAAAGCAAAAAAAAAAGGATGCTTTTATAAAGTAATATTGACTCTATCATCATTATCTTTCTGCAATGTAAGTTAGCAGACTATTACATTAATATATTTAAGAAAATTAAATACAAACTGAAAAATCAAAAGCTAAATATTATAAGATACTACAAAAGGCATAATTCTCAAACCTTTTAAATATATGTATATAATCATTTGATTTTGTTGTCTTCTTAAAATTTTTACTGCAGTCATTATCTAGAACTCTAAAATTTTCAATTCCAGATTTTTCCCTTTTGTAACTCCAGTGAATTCCAGTTAAGGATTAGGGACTGATAAGGATCTAATTCTTACATAAAAACATAGGTACTTTTTATAAGATGTCTGCTAATACACAAATGAAAACACTAAAAGGTTGCAAATTGCACCTCAATTGTAGCAAAAGGTCCTGGGATATGGGATATGTAAATACACTAATAAAGTTCAAAGCAAAGCAAATTAAATAAGTGGTCAATAGTAAAATATATTTGCATTAGGGGACGTACTCTACAAACAGATGTTAATTTTGCATTAAATAATAAACCCAAATAAAATTTACTTTCTCTTTGAAGTAACACAAGATATTCCATAAGGCTTCTCTAAGAAAACTGGTTGCACTGAAAGTCTTTTCTTCAAAACAAAAGAAGTTTCTGATTTTAACTTGACCTATTAATAAGCTCTATCATCATTGTCTAATTACTGCTATGTCATTCTGAAAAATTTAAGGACTTTATCAATATGCAAATGCACGCTATAAACAGGCATATGACAAGGCCAAATGCTCATCTATCTAGATGTTTAGGATGTGGGAATGACTATAATCCCAGACTGAAAACAGGGAACTCATATAGTAGCATCTTATAGCAATGCAGAGATGTTAAAGAATTATGACAATAAGATTCATTGTAAAAAGTGAAAATCATAGCTTAATTTGCTCCGGTTAGAGAGAATTGCTGTGAATGACGAGGCAGGTTGGGACCATTGTAGCAGCATCAATATTGGTCCTCCAGGCCTAACCCCAAAGACACAGAATGACTTAACACATTTATAACAGGATAAAGGAACCTCAGACCCATTTGATTTCAGATGAGAATAGTATAACCAGCCAAGTATATGACAAGATACCACAGCCAGGCTCAGAATTAACCAGGTGAGGAAATTTCTTGCATGGGAAACTGAGTCAAGAGGGTCCTGTCTTTGCCTTCCCAAGGTCTTCCTCCCAATCTTTTCCCCAGTGACAGATAGATACACATTGATCATATATCACAGAACATTCACTCAATTAAGTTGCTGGCATATTTCAAAAATAGTGCATTAATGACTCACAGATTGACTAGACAATCATGCCTGAAATAAAAACTTAGAATAATATTAGATTATAGCCCCATGAGATTTCACCTCAAGTAGCAAATTTCACTAATCATGCTAAGGGACACACACACACACACACATAGTTATAAGTATAGTTTTTTTTTTTTTTAACAAATTACTCTCTTGTTGCTGTAAATAAACTTACAATAAAAATTATCAGGCTTTTTAAAAAATCACACAAAAGATTTTACTTAACATTCTTTTATCCTATTATTCTCTTTCTGAAATAGAGCTTAAAATTCATCTTGATGTAAAAGTCAGTCATTAGAATTTAATAAAGCAATTATATTGTATAAAATCACATAGTGAATATGTGAGTTTATTCAAAATACTGACAGCAATGTCCAGACTAACAAATATTCTTTTTTCAAAGTATTATATGTTAATATTATTAAAACAAAAATAAATCATCAAGACTGGAGTCTGTAAAGACTAAGTTGGTGGGGCGGCTAAGTGGCGCAAAGACGACCTGAGTTCAAATGTGACCTCAGACACTTAACACTTACTAGCCATGTGACCTTGGGCAAGTCACTTAATCCCAATCGCCCTGCTTCCCTCATCCAAAAAGCAAACAAAACAAAAAAAGACTAAGTTGGTTAAAGGTGTAATGTTAGTACAGACCAATCTGAGTATAGCTGCATAATTTTCATAATCACAAAGTAGTGCATAAATAATTTATTTACTATGAACACAGTTAAATTTTTCCCCTCCCTTATCCAAAAAGTCTTTATAGTGGGGAATGGGGATCCTGTTCCCTAAATAAACCAAAACATAAATTTTTTTCACAGGGCTGATAAAGTTCTTTGGACCTTGCTCAAGAAACTTGGCATAAAGAGATCCTTACAAAGTCTTTCTCCCCCTCCCCCCCAAAGTAAGCAATTATTATTGCACCCTTTAAAAATAAACATAATTAAATACTTCAGAGATTTTAACATTATTACAATAACCTCCAATAACTTAATAATTTCACAGTACCCAAATAAAAAAATAATACAAATCACCGATGACATAATTTTGATTACATTTACAACATTTCTTGTAAAATAGTTCCCCAGAATTTACAATGCAAGATAATTTAGGAAAAATGATAATAATATTCACATCATCAATTCAAAACATGAAACAAAATTTAGTACTAATCAGATGGTATTTAGTCAAATGCATTTCCAAATTACTTTTACATAGAAAAACATTTATCCTACCACAAGTGGCTCTTAAAATCATAGCTCTCATAATTTGGATAGGTGTTAGTACAACACACATTTCACATTTCATTAAAGACCAAATTAGCAAAAAGTAACATATACATAGGCCAATGAAGTTACACAAGACAAATGAATCTCACAGTAGAATTACAAGGAGATACATATGAGGCTTTACCAGTTTAAATTTACAACTTATTGTTAGTTCAATTCAAAACATGTAAGCCTAAATATTATAAGGGCTTTTAAGATATCAGGAGTCTGCTTTTCAAAGCTTAAAGTAAAATATCTGCTACATCAAAATCACAGTAAAGACCTGATTATTATCTGTTGTATTTATAAATGAACAGTTTCAAAAAATTTATGTCATTCTTTTAACAATTGAATTTGTGGGGTGGCTAGGTGGCACAGCGAATAGAGCACTGGCCCTGGAGTCAGGAAGGAGGACTTGAGTTCAAATCCGACCTCAGATACTTAACACAAAACTAGCCGTATGACCTTGGGCAAGTCACTTAATACCAATTGCCTCCAAAAAGCAACAAAACAAAACAAAAAAACAATTGAATTTGTAAGTTTAATCAGTAACCTAAAAGAATCCAGATTTAAAGAGAACTTACCACTTTATCAATACTTCTAATACAATAAATTATCAAATTAATGTCAAGTATAATCTTTATCCATAATATAGACTGGTAAATTGAGGTAACTTGTTTTAAAATCACACAATTGGTAAATTACCTGATTCATGGATTTTTTAAAGATGTTGTCTTAATGTCAAATAGTAAAATAAATTCTGGCTTATCATAAGCCAGAGTTCTAGCTCATTAAGAGAGACACATTTCATTTAAAACAAAACCAGAGTAAAATCAATCACATCTGCATCAGTTTTCCAAATGGTATCACACAGAATCTTAATTTATAATTTCAGTTATTTAGAATTTTTTTTCTCACAAGGGCCTGTATCTGAAGTAATTCATATTATAAGGGCCACTGTTTTCAGATAGTCTACTGCTAAAGATTTCTAAATGGTGTTCAAATATTAATTTTAGTCTACCCTAAATATCATTCTTACCAGCACATTTTAATTTAGTTTGAATCTGGGTTCTTCAATTGCAGAAAGATGACATTGCTCGCCAATTCACTCCTAGCTCTCTATAATGTTTCTCTATCTACTTTCAAATCAAGGTAAATTGCTATTACTGCAGTTTCCATAAAATAAAGTTTCTCACATATTTCTTCTTCTTTTTTTTTTCAAAGCATCGGGGTTAAGTAACTTGCTCAAGGTTACACGGCCAGTTATTTCTGGGTGTGGTGCTGAGTATCCAAGGCCGGGATTTGATCCAGGTCATCCTGACACTGGAGCCGGTGCTCTTACTCGCTGAGCCACCTGGCCGCCCCTCACACATTTCTTATTCCAACCAAAACCAAAAATCTCCCTTGAAGCCATCATTCAATATACTTAAACTTTCTCATATTTCTCTGTATATATCTGCAGTAGTGCTAAAAACCACACCTTTCTTATTCCTGTCATATTCTTCTCTTAAACTTTTATTTTGTTCACTCCCTAAATTCTCCTTTCAATAGTGTTTCGGACTATCTCTCTCATTAATCTTTACTTTAGGTAATTTTTCCTTTATAATTTGAGATTACATTAGTAATCAAAACCAGTGATTCCCTAAAAACTGTTACTGTAGTTGTGACTTTGCCAATAACTTGTAATACTTAAACTCTATTGAATTATTGCTAGTTCTTCTATTCCCTAAGAGATGGAAGCACCAAAATTCTTTAAGATATTTTTAGTAATTATCAAAATCTTTAACGGGTTATAAAAACTTGGTCTTTTTAAGTAGTAATTAAGTTCTGTTACATTATTTCAAGTTACTCTCTTAAACAAACTTCTCTTTTATGGGCAAGAAGATAGTCCATTAAAAATAAGTAGGAGTCTTATAATTTACAGCAAAATTTCTAAATTCAGAACACACAATTCAAAAAGTCATTTCTAAATTGACTTTAATTTAATTTGTAAACCCCCCAAGTATCCATTTAGATTTTTATTTTCATCAAATCCAATTTATAATCCCCAGAGGATTCTGGGAAGATGGCAGAATAAAGCAGGAAATTACCTGGCTCTTCTAAATTCTACCACAAACAATATAAAATAATGCCTCAAAGTGAACTTTTGAGCAGTAGAAATAATTAAAAGTCAGAGTAAAGCAGTTGTCCACCTCTGACAACTTGGGAGGACTTTAGGAAAGACCTGACCTCCGGGAGTGGTGGTTTGACCTGATTGAAGTGCAAATTGCTCCAGGCAGATACTGCTAAATCAATAGACAGCAAAAACCCTAGGGGAAGCTGAGTTGGGAGGCAGCCTCAGCTTTAGGAACTTTCACCTCATGGACAGGGTGGGGGTCAGAGAGCTGATTGGAGGAGATTGTAGGGCTCTCCACCAGTGCTGGATGCCAGTCCCAGTTGCACTGACCTGACATGGTCTTACCCTCTGGCTGTGGGTGAGTAGGAGTGAGTACTTGCTGGTGAGTGCAGTCCTAGAGAGTGGGGACCCTGCTGGCCGTGAGCATTCTCTTGAGTCCCTGCATTTGTCCCAGGACAGATGGATGGACTGAAACTTGCAAATGTAGGAGAGACCACAGGGAACAAGAGTATTTGTGGTGACTGTTACAGGGGACTCTTGTTGTGACTCAGGGGTACAAAAGAATGCCTGAAGTTAGGTCCCTGTATAGAACTCAGAAAACAATAGCACAAAAAACCTGAATCCTGAGATATTACACCACAGGAATAGAGCCAGACTTTAACACAAAGTTAACAGAAGAGAAATAAGTCACTAAAATAATGATGATGATGATAATGAGTAAGCAAAAAGAAATAACCCAACCATAGTTAGTTCCTATGGTGATAGAGAAGATCTGGGTTCAAACTCAGAAGAAGATAATGAAGTTAAAACAGCTACTTCTATCTCAAAATAAGAAGCAAAATGGTCACAAGTTCCAACAGAGCTTTTGGAAGAGCTTAAAGAGGACTTTAAAAATCAAGTAAGTGAAGGGGCGGCCAGGTGGCTCAGTGAGTAAGAGCACCGGCTCCAGTGTTGGGATGACCTGGATCAAATCCGGGCTCAGATACTCAGCACCACACCCAGAAATAACTGGCCATGTAACCTTGAGCAAGTTACTTAACCCCGATTGCTTTAAAAAAAAATCAAGTAGAGGTTGAGAAAAAATTAGGGGGAAAAATAAGAGTAATGCAAGAAAATTAAGAAACTTATGAAAAGAAAGTCAACCAATGGGAAAAAGAGAAAAAAACTTACAGAAGAAAATAATTCCTTAAAAATTAGAATTGGGCAAGGGAAAGCTAATGACTTCATAAGACACCAAAAAATAAACAAAATCAAAAGAATGAAAAAATAGAAGAGAATGTGAAACATCTCACTAGAAAAACAACTGATCTGAAGAACAGATTGAGGAGACACAATATAAGAATTGCTGGACTAACTGAAAGTTATGATCAGAAAGAGTCTAGATACTAAACTTCAAGGGATTATTAAGGGAAATTGCCCTGAAGTTTTAGAAGAAGAGGATAAAGTAGAAATAGAACTAAATCCACTGATGTTTTTTCACCACCTAAAAGAGATCACAAACTGAAAATTCACGTTAGACTTGTGAGGAGGAATAGGGTAAAAAGAATAAGAAGTGATGAAAATAGGACAGAGGGAAATTTACAACTATGAATTATAACTTTGAATGTGAATGTAATGAACTCACCTATTAAACAGGAATGGTTAGCAGAATGGATTAAAAACTAGAATCCAACAATATGTTGCTTACAGGAAAAAAACATTTAAAATGAGAGATACATATAAAGTAAATATAAAGTGCTGGATTAGAATTTATTATGCTTCAACTGATGCAAAAAAAGCAGGGGTAGCAATCATGATCTCAGACAAAGTTAAAAGTAAAATTGATTTAATTAAAGAGATAAACAGGGAAACTACATAATGATGAAAAGTTCCATAGATAACAAAGTCATATCAATGCTAAACCTATAGGCACCAAATGCTAAAACACCCACATTTTTATAGGAAAAGCTAAATTAATTACATATGGAAATAAATAACAAAACTATAACAGTGGGAAACTTCAATTTTTTCCTCTCAGAATTAGATAAATCTAATTTAAAATAAAAACACCTAAGAAAGAAGTCAAGGAGATGAATACACCATTGGATAAGCTAGATTTCTGGATAAGATAGCTATCTGGAGAGAATTGAATTGGATTAGAAAGAAATACAACTTTTTTCTCAGTGTTACATAGTACCTTTACAAAAATTTACCACATATTAGGGCATAAAAACTTTATAGTTAAATGCAGAAAATCAGAAATATTAAATGCACCATTTTCGGATCACAATGCAATAAAAATTATATTTGATAAAGGATTTTGGAAACATTAAAAATTAATTGGAGACTAAATAACCTAATATTAAAGAACTGAATGTATTAAAGAACAAGTTATAGAAACAATAAATAATTTTATTAAAGAAATTGTTTTGTTTGTCCTTCATTCTCAAGAGGACCATATCATCAGGGAGATGATGACATGACTTGCAGTTGATTTTGATTTGAGTGAGGGAGGGCTGGGCAAGGTCACCAGCCTCACTTTCTCCTCCAAAGCCATCTGGGTCCAGTGGCCAGATATTCATCAGGACAACTGGAGATGGCTCAGGATTCAATGGAAGACCCTGGCCTTTTTAGGCTGAGGTCTTTTTAGGTTCTCACTTTGAGTGAGTTAAGGCCCATTCAGTAAATAGGTATGTAACTCCATGGCTGAGTGCATGCTCTGCATATATGAGGTCCTGGGTTCGATGCCTGGTATCTTCAAAGGTGGTAGTGTTTTTATTAAAGAGAATGATAATAATAATGAAACAACATATTGAAATCTACGGGATGCAGCAAAAGTAATCACAAGAAGATTTATATCTCTAAATGCATACATCAGTAAAATAAAGAGATCAATAAATTAGGTATGCAATTTAAAAACTAGAACAAGAACAAATTAAAAATCCCCAATTAAACGCTAAATTGGAAAGCCTAAAAATTAAAGATGAGATTAAAAAATTTTTATTCTGATATTAAGTAATAAAACAAGTATTCCTATAACATAGAAGAATAGAAAAAGAGGTGATTGCACATGAAACTGTAAATCTATTATGTACAACTTGCTATTCTTTTAAAATATATATTAAAGTTATCTTCTAACTTTATTTTTCTTTGTTTCTTCCATTGGCCTCCCCTGCCTCAGAGATGGCTGCTATTAGACTCAAATATGTTTGTGTGTGTGTGTGTGTGTGTGTGTGTATAAATTATTCCACATGTACTTCTATTTATTAGTTCCTTCTCTGGATGCAGATAGCATCTTCTTTCATAGGTCTTTTGTAGTTAGAGTATTTATAATAGTCAAAATAACTTAGTTGCTCAAAGTTGTTCTTATAACAATATTGCTGTTACTGTATACAGTGTTTTCTCGGTTCTACTCATTTCGCTCTTCATTATTTCATGCAAGTCTATCCATGTTTTTCTAAGATCATTGAGTTCATCATTTCTTATAGCACAGTAGTGTTCCATCATGATCATATACCACAACTTGTCCAGACATTCCCCAACTGATGGGCATCCCTACAATTTCCAATTCTTTGCCACCACAAAGAGAGCTGCTATAAATATTTTAGATCATATAGGTGCTTTTCCTTTTCCCCTAATCATCTCTGGAAATGGACCAAGTAGTGGTAAGTTTAATAAAATTGAATGTAAGAAAACCATTGAATTAATAAATAAAACTAGAAGTTGGTTTTGTTAAAAAAAAACAGTAAAAATCAATAAACTATTGGTTAATATGATAAAAAAGAAAGAATACCAAATTCCTAGCATTAAAAATGAAAAGTGAATATTTTATTAATGAAGATGAAATCAAATCAATTATTAGGAGTTATTTTGCCTAGTTACATGCCAGTAACTAACAATTTAAGTGAAATGGAAGAATATTTACAAAATATAAATTACCTAGATTAACAGAAGAGAAAATTGAATATCTACCGTGTTTCCCCGATAATAAGACCTATCCCAAAAATAAGCCCTCCCCTTACTGTGTAAGATTTCTCTAAAATAAGCCCTCCCCTGAAAATAAGCCCTATTGAGATTGCTACTGCCCCCCCCGTGAAACGCACGCCGCGCTCCGAGCTGCATCCAATCAGAGCTGCAGCAGTGAGCGCATCATCCTGTTCTTTCCCAGTGATTTGCTTATTGAATAAAGGTACATTTTTTGGTTCACATTTACCTGTTTATTAAAACTGCTGTCAATGTTCATTAAAATAAGCCCTCCCCTGAAAATAAGCCCTCTGGTGTTTTTCTGTCCAAAAAAAATAATAAGACAGTGTCTTATTATCGGGGAAACATGGTAATAAACCTATTTTATAAAAAGAAATTGACCAGGCCTTAAGTGAACTTCCTAAGAAAAAAGCATCAGGTCCAGATGGATTTTACACATGAATTCTACCAAACATTTAAAAATCAACTAATTCAAATATTAAATAAATTATTTGGAATAATAGGCATAGAAGGAGTCCTACCAAACTCTTTTTATGAAATAAATATGATGTTGATATGTAAACAAGGAAGAGCAAAAACAGAGAAAGAATTATAGACCAATTTTATTAATGAAAATGGATACAAAAATTATAAATAAAAGACTACAATAATACATCACAAAAATTATACATGGCAACCAAGTGGAATTTATACCAGGAATACAGGGATGGTTTAATGTAAGGGAAACTACTGATACAATTGATTATGTCAATAACAAAAGTAGCAGGAATCATATTATTATATCAATAGGTGCATAAAAGCCTTTGACAAAATACAACACTCATTCCTATTAAAAATACTCAAAAGTGTAAGTATAAATAGATTTTTCCTCAAAATGATAAGAAGTATCTACCTAAAACCATAAGCAAGCATTATTTGTAATAGGGTTAAATTAGAATCCTTTCCAGTAAGATCAGGAGTGAAACAAGGATGTCTATTATCACCAATATTATTCAATATTGTATTAGAAATGCTAGCAATTTTTAATAAGAGAAGAAAAAGAAATGGAAGGAATCAGAATGACCCACAAGGTAATAAAACTATCTCTCTTTGTAGACAATGTGAAGATATACTTGGAAAATCCTAGAGATTCAACTAAAAAGTTAGTTGAAATGATAATTTTAGCAAAGTAGCAGGATATAAAATAAGCCCACATAAATTATTAACATTTCCATATATAACCAACAATTCATTGCAAGAAGAACTAGTAAGAAATACCCATTTAAAATAATTGTAGACTATATAAAATACCTGGGAGTATACCTGCCAAGACAAACCTGGGAACTACCTGAATATACTTATGAAATGCTTTTTATACAAATAAAGTAAGATTTAAATCATTGGAGAAATATTCATTGTTCATGAGTGGGCCAAGCAAAATAATAATAAAAATGCCAATTTTACTTAAATTAATATATTTGGTTAATGCCATCCCAATTAAGCTACCAAAAATTATTTTATTGAGCCAGAAAAAAATAGTAATAAAATTAGTTTAGAGGAATAAAATATCAAGAATATCAAAGGAGTTAATGAAAAATAATGTAAAGGAGGGAAGTTTACTAGCACCAGATCTTAAACTATATTATAAAGCAGTAATTATCAAAACTCTCTGGCACTGGCTAAGAAACATAAAGGTGGATCAGTAGAATAGAGTAGACAATGCACAGTAGTAAATGATTATAATAATCTTGCATTTGACAAATGTAAAGATATTAGCTCTTGGGATAATAATACGGTATTTGTTAATATTGTTGGGAAAACTGGAAAGCAGTCAGGCAGAAGTTGGTATAGATCAACATCTTACACCATTTACCAAGATAAGATCAAAATGGATACATGACTAGATATAAAAGGGAAATATCATAAGAAAACTAGAAGAACATGGAACATGTTACCTATCAGACTTATGGATAAGAGAATAATTTGTGAATAAATAAGAGCTAGAGATCATTCTGATATGTGAAATGGAAAAGGTTTTGTACAAATAAAACCAATGTGGTCGTGATTAGAAGGAAAGCAGAAAATTGGGGGGGGGCAATGATAAGATAGTTTCTTGAAAGATAAAGGTCTCATATCTCAGATATATAGAAAACTTTGTCAAGTTTATAAAAATATGTTTCATTCCTCATTTTATAAATGGTCAAAGGATATAAACAGGAAATTTTTCATTGAAGAAATCCAGATTATATATAATAATATAAATTCTCTAGATCATTATTGATTAAATTAAATTAAAACAACTCTGAGATATCTCACACCTATCACATAAGCTAAAATTATGGAAGGAGAAAATGACAAATATTGGAGGGGATATGGAAAAATTGTGACATTAATACACTGTGAACTGATCCAATCATTTTGGAGAGCAATCTGGAATTATGCCCAAAGAGTTATAAAACTGTGTACCCTTTGACCCAGCAATACTACTATTATGTCTATTTCCAAGAAAAAGGAAAAGAACCAATATGTTCTAAAATACTTATGGTAGCTTTCTTTATAGTAGAAAACAACTGGGAAACTGAGGGGATGCCCATCATTTGGGGAATGACTAAACAAGTTGTGGTGTATTGTTTTAATAGAATACAAATGTGCTGTAAGAAATGATGAGCTGGTTGATTTTAGAAAAATATGGATAGACTTGAATGAAATAATGAAAAGTGAAATGAGCAGAATCAGGAGAACATTATATACAGTAACAGCAATATTGTTTCAAGAATAATTGTGGGGGGCAGAGCCAAGATGATGTAGTAAAAACAGGGACTTGCTTGAGCTCTCCTCCAAATCCCTCCAACTACCTGTAAAAAATGACTCTAAACAAATTCTAGAGCAACCGAACCTGAAAAATGACAGAATGAAACAAATTTCCAGCCCAAGACAACCTAAAAGTTCAACAGGACGGGTCTGTTGCACGAGTCTGAGAGAGGAGCACAGTCCAGTGCAAAATGCACCAGCACAGATTGTGCCCCGCAAGAAACCTGGAGCAGGCCCCAGGGGACTGAATCACTGGAAGGTGTGACAGTTTCAATACACTAACACCATAGACAACTTAGAAGTAGGAAAGGTCTTTCAGATCTGGGTGAGAGAGGAGCGTGTTCTGGCTCCAGTCACAGGGTGGTGTCAACAGGTGCTTCTGGAGCTCTCAGCCCACAGATGGTGGGGGGATAGGGGAGGGCAGGAATCTAGTGGATGATCAGAGGGGGATTTCAGGGATCTTTTTGCTGGCACTGAGGCAGGATTTTCTTGCTTTGCCCATGCTTGGATCTGGGTCTCAGTCTGGGTAGTAGTCCTGGGGTGAGGAGGAGTGCTGGCATGGTGGAGCTTATGGCAGCAGTGGAGAGGGAATCCTCCTCACAGTTTCAAGGGAGAAAAGAGTGCTTGTGGTCACTCACAGACCAGACCACAGGCCAGGAGAGAAGTAAACACTTCTCCTTTGATCATACCACCTTGGAAGAACTGAAAATTTGCAGGTCCCTGGAAGCATCTCTGAAAACAGCTGCATAAACCCTGAAGCTTGGGACAGTATACCCTCCACACTGGAAGCAGAGTCCTACCTTACTTAACAAAGAGCTAAAAAGTCAAGAAATTGACTGGGATAATGAGCAAACAGTAGGAAAAATATCAGACTATAGAATCTTACTTTGGTGACAAAGAAGATCAAAACACAAAACCAGAAGACAATACTCCTACATCCAAAGCTTCTGGGAAAAATATGAATTGGTTAAAAGCCATGAAAGACCTCAAAAAATATTTTGAAAATCAAGTAAGAGAAGTAGAGGTAAAATTAGAAAGAGAAATGAGTGATGCAAGAAAATCCTAAAAAATGAATCAAAAGTTTGCTAACGGAGACCCCCCCCCAAATTACTGAAGAAAATAATACCTTAAAAAATAGACTAACCCAAATGGTAAAGAGTCCAAAAAGCCATTGAGAAGAATGCCTTAAAAAGCAGAATTGGCCAAATGGAAAAGGAGGTCCAAAAGTTCACTGAAGAAAATAATTCCTTAAAAATTAGAATGGAGCAAATTGAAGCTAATAACTCTATGAAAAATCAAGAAATTATAAAACAAAAACAAAAGAATGAAAAAATAGAAGACTGAAATACCTCATTGGAAAAATAACTAATGTGGAAAATAGATCCAGGAGAGGTAATTTTAAAATTATTGAACTACTTGTAAGCCATGATCAAAAAAAGAGCCTAGACATCATCTCAAGAAATTATCAAGGAAAACTGCCCTGATATTCTAGAACCAGAGGAGAAAATAGAAATAGAAATAATCTGCCATCATCTTCTGAAAAAGATCCAAAAATGAAAAGTCCTAGGAATATTGTAGCCAAATTCCAAAGTTCTTAAGTCAAGGAGAAAATATTTCAAGCAGCAAGAAAGAAACAATTCAAGTATTGTGGAACACACAATCAGTATAACACAAGATTTAACAGTTTATGCATTAAGGGATTGAAGGGCTTGGAATAAGATATTCCAGATATTAAAGGAGCTAAGATTAAAACCAAGAATCATCTACCCAATAAAACTGAGTGTAATACTTTAGGAGAAAAAATGGAAATTCAATGAAATATAGGATTTTTGAGCATTCTTGATGAAACGACCAGAGCTGAATAGAAAATTTGACTTTCAAATACAAAACTCAAGAGAAGAATGAGAAAGAAAACAGGAAAGAGAATCATAAGTAACTTATTAAAGTTGAACTGTTTAAATTCCTACATGGAAAGAAGATTATTTGTAACTCATGAGACCTTTATCAGTATTAGGGTAGTTGGAGGAAATACAAACACACACACATACACAGGGTACAGAATGAGTTGAATATGAGGGATGATAGCTAAAAAATAAAATTAAAAGGTGAGAGAGGAATGTACTAGAAGAAGGAAAAAGGGAGAGGTAGAAATGGGGTAAATTATCTCACATAAAAGAGGCAAGAAAAAGCTTTTACAATGGAGGGGAAGAGGGGGGAGGTTAGAAAGAATGGGTAAACCTTACTCTCATCGGATTTGGCTTAAGAAGGGAATAACTCAGTTTGGTTTGGAAATCTACCTTACCCTTTGGGAAAGTAGGTATAAATGGGATAAAAAAAGGGGATGATAGAAAGGAGGGCAGATTGGGGGAGGGGGAAATCAGAAGCAAACCACTTTTGGGAAGGGATAAGGTTAAAGGAGAGGATAAAATAAATGGGGGGGCAGGATAGGATGGAGGGAAATATAGTTATTCTTTCACAACACGACTGTTATGAAAGTATTTTGCATGACTACACATGTACAACCTGTATCAAATTGCTTGCCTTCTCATTAATGGTGGGTTAGGAGAGAGGAAGCTAGAGAATTTGGAACTAAAAGTTTTAAAAACGAATGTTAAAAATTGTTTTTACATGCAGCTGGGAAGTTATATAGGAAATGGGGCATAGAAATCTATTTTGCCCTACAGGAAAATAGAAGGGAAGGGGATAAGAGAAAGGAGAGGGTGATAGAAGAGAGGGCATATTGGAGGAGAAGGGGTAACCAAATGTATGCCTTCTTGGGATGGGGAGGAGGGGAGAGATGGGGAGAAAATTTGGAACTCAAAATCTTGTGGAAGTGAATGTTGAAAACTAAAAATAAATTAATTAATAAAAAGTAATATTTTAATGAAAGCAAAATTGTTTTTCTACCATTAAAAATAAAGTGATATATTTTAATTATTTTTAAATAATAATTGTGAACAACCAAGTTATTTTGAGTGCTATAAATACTGAAATCAACTATAAAGGACCTATGAAGGAAGAAGATGACATCCACCTCCAAAGAAAGAATAAATAGAAGTATTCATTGTATGGTTTTAGATACATTTATAAATCTGTGCCAAATGGTGGCCTTCTCTAGTATGGGGTGGGGAGGGAGAGGGAAATAATTTGGCTCTTAAATTGTAATTATTAAATAAAATCTTAATTACTTTTTGGTTATTCTCCAATTCATACAACTTTTCTCTTCTTCATGAAACAGGAAAGACTTAACATTGAAAATGTGAGCTTCACTTTAAAAAAAAAAACTTCTTGTTACTCCTAACAAGCATCTCTCTAATCAGAAAATGATCTTCCTTTCTTGGCTGTAAAACAATAAGTCTGTCTTCTGGGGACGGGGGAGAAGGGGAGGTAACTGGTCTTAAAACAAATTCTAAAGAATGTTTACCTAAAACTTGTTAGAATACTTCAGCATTTATAAAACCATTTAAACCAAATGGAATTTCAGTCATAAATTTAGTCTCAAATTAACTTATGTCATAAATTTCTGTAAATTGGGGAAAATATTCCTCCACCACACCTTACCTGTGTTTCCTCCTCACATCGTAACTTGGCCGCAGTTAAAAGAAAGAAACCCTTTTTTTTCCTCAAGAAAAGAATTTCTCTTTACTCTTGCTCTTCAGAAAAAAGATTAGTTTGACTTTTAAATGTAGTTAATATGGCAAAAGAGAGACAAAAGCATTTACTGGCAATGTCCTCCTTATTATCAGGGTTAAGCCTTACTAGCCTGTTGAGTTGTTTTAAAATTCCATCCTTCTTGGTTTCAGCTGAAGCACATAACTGACTTCACCCAGAAGCACATAACAATAAACATAAATTTGTTCTAATCTCATTTAACATTTCCTGGAGGGAGGCAAATTTAGATTCAGATTCTTATTTACAATCATCTTGTACCAAAGGAAAACACATCCCACTGGGGGGTTTTGATGGAGGGCCCCACCTTTATTATCCCCTGCTATTGTGGCAGGTATCTGTAGCCGTGGCCAATGGGTTAACTGGCAGCCATCCCAGATAGTGACTGCCCATCTCCATACATGGAGACCTAATTACCAATGGGAAAACCTTAATGATTAGTTACCAGAAACCTTTGAATAAATCCCCAAAGAACTCAAACAAGGTGGGAGTTCAGAGATCTGATAGGGGACTGAGGGAAGAATAATCTGGGTCCTGGGGTCTAGAGGGACATAATGGATCCACATTGGTACCAAACTACAGGGCTGAGTCCAGGGGCTGTCAGTGAATGCCCTTTTTTGAATACCACTTTTGACACCAAAAATGTCAACCTAGAAAAACTTAGACCTGCTAGGTGATCAGTAAATAAAGGGAAAAATTTATTCAGCATCAAGAAGCTGCAATTCATGACAACATGCTGCTTTATTCAAATAGCACTGCTCGGGTAGAGAGGGGAGAAGGGGATTCTTATAGGGCATAGTCATGGGAAACCGCAAAAGGGTGTATTGTCTGGATACACAGAACAGCCAGACTGCAGAAAGAGAATGTTATAGATGTTGAGAGATTATAAGAACAAGGTCACAGAAATGTCCTTGGAAGTGTCTCTGTCCAGGAAAAGGGGCAGTTAGAAATTGCTAGAGTATGTGGGGGTGGTCTTGGGGATAGTTAGAAAGTGCTGATCAGAGCAGTATAGGGGCCTGGATTTTTCACAGGGGTTGACAAGTGTGAGATATTGGTCTATACCTCATTTCTGCCACACTGCTTTCCAGTTTTCTTAGTAGTTTTTGTCATATAAAGAGGTCTTGTCCAAGTAGCATGAACCTTCAGGTTTATAAAATACTACTTTACTGATTATTGTGTACCTAATCTCTTCCACTGACCAACTACTCAATTTATTATCCTGTACCAGATTGTTTTAATGATTACCACTTTTTAACATAGTTTGAGAACTATGTTATTAAAAGCAGCAAGGCTGCTTTCCTTCACTTTTTTTTTTCATTGATTCCTTTTATATTCTTGACTTTTTGTTCCTGCAGATGAATTTTTTTTTCTAATTCTGTAAAATAATTCTTTGGTAGTTTCATTGGTATGACACTGATAAAGTAAATTAATTTAGGTAGTATTGTCATTTTCATTATATTGATTTGGCCTACCCATAAGAAATGAATATTTCTCCAGTTGTTTAGATCTGTCTTTATTTGTGTTTTGTATTTTGTAATTGAGTTTGTATAGTTCCCATGTGTGTCCTGGCAAGTATACTTCCAAGTATTTTATAGTGTCTGCAGTTATTTTAAATGGAATTTCTCTTTCTATCTCTTTCTGCTAGGGTTTGTTGGTAATATATAGAAATGCTAATGATGAGTTATTATGTAACTGCTTAAGTTGTTCATTGCTTTAGCTAGTTTGTTTTTCTTTTTAGTTCACTCTCTAGGGTTCTCTAAGTATACTGTCATGCCATACGCAAAAAAAGGAAATTATAGTTTTGTTTACTTGTTGCCTATGCATATTCATTTTTTCTTGTCTTATTACTATAACTAGTATTTATAATACAACATTTAATACTAATGGTAGTAATTAATATCTTTGCTTCACAACCCTGATCTTATTGGAAAGGCTTCTAGTTTATCACCATTACAGATAATGCTTGGTCTTGGTTTTAGATAGATATTATTTATAATTTTAAGAAAAGCTCCACTTGTTTTCTACTGTTTTTAGGAGAGATGGATGTTGTATTTTGTTGATATAATCACATGATTTTTGTCATTTTTTGTTATTGATGTGGTCATTTATGCTTGTAGTTTTCCTAATATTGAACCACACCTGCATTCCTTGTATAAATCCAACCTGATCTTAGTGTATTTATATATTGCCGTAATATCTTTGCTAGTATTTTGTTTAGAATTTTTGCATCAATATTAATTAGGGAAATTGGTCTATAGTTTTCTTTCTCTGTTTTGACTCTCCCTGGTTTAGGTATCAAAACTATATTTGTGGTAGATGGAATTTGGGAGGACTACTTTATCTATTTTTCCAAACATAGTATTAGTATAGTATTAGAATTAATTGGTTTTAAAAAAATGTTTGGTAGACTATGCTTATAAATCCATCTAGTCTTTTTTCTTTAAGGAGCTCACTTATGACTTCTTAAATTTCTTTTTTAAAGTTAGGATTATTTAAGTATTTTATTTCCTGTTCTGTTAATCTGGGCTATTTATATTCTCATAAACATTCATCCATTTCATTTAGAGTGTCAATTTTATTGGCATGTAGTTGGGGAAAAGAACTCCTAGTAATTACTTTAATTTCATCTTCATTGCTGGTACATTCACTCTTTTCATTTTTGATACTGGTAGTTTGGCTTTTTTTTTAAATCAAGCTAACAAATATTTTATTTTATTGTCTCTCATAAAACAAGCTCCTTTTTAAAATTTCTTTGTTCAATGATTTTTAAAATTTTTGATTTAATTACTTTTTCACTTGATATTCACAGTTTCTAATTTGGTATTTAATTGAGGATTCTTAATTCAACAACACCAAATCAAAATCCTGAAATGTTTCATTTATCTCTTTAATTGATGTAAGTGTTTAGAGATATAAAATTTACCCTAAGTATTGCTTTGGATGTATCCCACAAATTCTGTTATGTTGTCTCATTGCTATCATTATTTTAAAAGAAATTATTGTTTGTATGATTTGTTCTTTGATCCACTCATTCTTTTTGTTAAGATTAGTTTCCCATGAATTTTTAATCCATTCTTCCAGTGCCCTTTATTGAATGTAATTTTTATTGCCTTATGGTCTGGAAAGGGTACATTTAGTATTTCTGCTTTTCTGAATTTTTGTAAGGATTTATGTTCAAATACATGGTCAGTTTTTGTGAGAGTGCCATGTATAGTTGAGAAATAGTATATTCCTTTCTATTCCCATTCAGTAGTGTCCAAAAATCTATTATAGCTAACTTTCATAAAATTCTGTTCATTTCTTTAACTTCTTTCTTATTTATTTTATGATTAGATTTATCTAGGTCTGTGAGGGGTAAATTGAAGTCCCTCAATAGTATAGTTTTAATATTTATTTATTCCTTTAACTCATTTAATTTTTTTCTTTAAGAATTTGAATATTATGCCATTTAGTGCATATACATATGATGTTGATATTACTTCATTGTCTATAGTGCCTTTAGCAAGATTTACAAAGCCCTTTTCCTCAACACAACCCTACAAGTTACATAGGGTAAGTAATAGTGCCATTTTGCCACTTAACTGAGGCTAAGGAGTATCAAGTGATTTGTTGCAGATGTAGTAGTAGTAGTTGGCAGAGCTGGGGTCCATTTCCAAGTCTTTTAATTCCAGCAGCCTTATTTCACTATGTTGTCTCCTTAAAGTTTGAAGGATAGCCAGAAACTTAAGATACCATTTTTAATTGAAGAAGGGGTAGAGTTGCTAGTATTACCAGTACGTTTTGTATACTTGCCACATTGTTTCTTAGCTTCCTCTTTTTTGCTTACCTTCATATGCTTGCGATCTTTTCCTGCAATTTATTCTGGTTGTTCAGTATTTTGCAACCCAGAAAAACTTATTAACATCTCTAGACTTGGAAGGTTCAATTTAAATTCATTCTTGCAGATTTTAAAAAGTATTAAATAAAAATGGTCATCATAGTGCCATTGACAAAGGAATACCAGTATCTATACTTTTCTTTTTGTGGACATTCGTATTTCAGTCCTGATTTTGTCTCCAAATCTGTGCTCTCTCCATAACAAAATATTTCCATATTTCCATGGTAACTCACTTTTTAAAGTGCCTTTAAAATGGAACTTTGTTTTGAGTTCTTTTGATAAGTCTCTAAAGTTGTAGTGAAAAGAGCCTAGGACTTGAACTCAAAGAATCAGGGTTTGATTCCTGGTTCTGATAGTTACTATAATCCTTTGTGACCAAGGGCAAGTGTGTTACCTCTCTGGGCCTCAACTTCCTTATCTAAACAATGAGGGAACTGGACTAGATGATAGATGTCTAAGGCTTCTTCTAAATCTTTTCTTTGAGCTTTTGTTTACTCTTCTTTGTCTTCACTTATTTACTACTTCAAATAGCTTAGTGAGGAATGAATTCTGCTTACAGAAACCATGTTGCCTTATACTAAAGTAGGTGCCTAATAAACTCAATTTAATAAACATTTATTATGTACCTACTATGTGCTAAAGGTAAAAACACGGAGGGTAAAAACACAGAAAACATGTCCTTCACTAAAGGAGTTTATATTCCACTGAAAGGTAATATAAGATGTTCACAAATAAATACAAAACATATAAAGTAATTTATAGAGAGACAGTGATAATAACTGCAGGACTAGACGGTAGTGGAAAAGTTGAAGTCAAGAGGATTATTCCTCAGCAAAGGCATTTTGTAAGGGGGAACCTGAACTATAGACGTTTGTCAGTCACACTGTTTCTACCAAGAGGTTATGCTTACTGATGTTCAGTGGGCAGCTGTCCAATTCATATTCCATCATTTGACAGAATCTCTGTTAGGTATTGAAAATCAGAATCTCTTCTTTCTAGTCCCTAGGATCTCTTTGGGATCAGAATTATGTTGGTAACCTGCCAGTCTTCTGTTAACGATGACTGTAATTATAGGTTATGTGTTTTGGTGAAAGCTTACTCATGCGATCTTTCAAACCCTTGCCTAGATGCCAGCTTGCAGTTATTTATAGCTGGTGATTAGGTCTAGAAGCTTCTGTGAATTTGGCATCGTTTGTTCGAACAATACTGACCTTTCAACTTCAAAAGGTAGTTTGGAAGTGCAGTTCTCTAGTATCGTTAGTAAAATTGAAGCAGAATCCATCCAATACAATTAACCCTCTTTTCTCTTTTTCTTTCATATTCTTTTAAATCCATTACCTTACCCTTTGTGCATCAGTCTTCTTATTGCATCACTAACTGGCACAACCTACCTTTGTTGTGTTTTGTCTTGTAAGATGCTTCTCAAGTCTTTTTTTTTTTTTTTTTACTTATGTAACATTTTATTAGCACTTGATCTGCTATAGTTTGGGAGGTTTTCTATTTTCCTTAATCAACAATTACTCTATTTTTTAAAGTTATATTTTGCCCCATCCACAAAAGTACCTCTTACTTTGTGGGGGCTGTTGTATTTTTCATGAATATGGTCATTGCAACCAGATTGCTTTCCTTTGAATTCCTTTGTCATTTACTTGCTGTCTCTTACAACTCATTAGGCACTTATTAGATGCTACTTTGTATTAAAGCTATTTTTTCATGTTTACATGTTTTGTATTTGTAAATAGATTCCAAATTCCTGGAGGAAGGGATTGCTGGGCCTTTTTATTTTTTGCCTTTTTGTAGATGTGGATACTTAATAAATATTTATTCGTGATGATGTTCAAACATTTAGTCTGTTTTGACCTCTGGCATATTTTTGCTAGGGTTCTCCAAAAGAATTTTGCAGTATTTATTACTTTAATCCTTTTAGTTTTCCCTAATAAAGCCAAAATTTTATCGTAGTTTCTTTGCCTTAAGTTGAATGCCTATATGAAGGGGTTTTCTTTGTTGGTTTTTGGTCTCTGTCTCACTAGAACTTGATTGTGGGTTTTGTTCTGCACTAATTTCTATTTGTTACTGAGAACTTAGAACAGTATATTCCTTTCCTGGTAGATGTGTAAAGTGCATTTTAGAAGAAATAATTTTCAAACTCATACTACAAGATGTTATTTGGACACAAGCTATCTAAAGGACAGGGGTCTCCAATCTACTGTACTTCCTCTTTGGTCAGATCACATTTAGAAGTAGTGTGATCATGGAGTAGTGACGGATGTATTTACAGAGGAGTGTGTTCTGGATGATGAGGGTTTCTATAAACTATAATTTGAAGAACAATTGAAAAAAACTAAAGATACTTAATTTTTAAAAGAGATGATTTGATGGACATTATAAGTGTATTCAAATATTTGAAGGATTATCCTGTGGAAGATGAGTTAGACTTACTCTATATGACTTCAGAAGACAGAATTAGGACCAAGAGATGGAAGTTTCAAGGAGGCAGATTTTGAAAAATTATAGCAACAAACTTTCCTACAATTAGGCTAGTTTAAATAATTGACTTAACTTGCTTGTGGAGTTGTTAGCTCCCCTTTATTTAAAGAATTCAAGGTCAAACTAAAGGACAACCTGTATAGGACATTGTGAAAGGGAATGCTGCTCTTAATATTCCATGGTTATACCAGTTGGCTGATTATTTATTATCCCTGGACTGCAGCTTCCAACACATCTTGTGACCCTAAGACATTTCCTGGGAGGATGGATTCTGACTGGAGACTATATGAGGAAGATAGCGCTGATGACCCCCACACCTGAAATCATTATACCTACATTTCTTTCCCCTACCTCCTACCTTATCATTTGTTTGGCTCTAGGTAAGGACATTCTCACCCTCAAAAAAGTGAAGAGTGTAGTATAAGGAGATATTTGGGGTTAATATATAGCTATATGTTGCATCCTGAAGTCAGGAAGACCTGAGTTCAAATGTGGCCTCATATATTTACTAGCTGTGTGAACCAGACACTGTCTCAGTTTCCTCATCTGTACAATGAACTGGAGAAGGAAATGGCAAACCAAGCTAGTGTCTTTGCCAAGAAAAACCCAAATGAGGTCACAAAGAATTGGAAACAACTGGAATGACTGAACAACAACATACATTCCTATAGCAACATTTCCTCAAATATTGAATAGTGAATACTACTATGAATATAAATTTCCATATTTACAGAATGCACTGCAATTTGCTTTCATCTTCAGCCTGAAATACTGCTTATTGTTGGACTTCTAAATGTAAAATGAATGTACTGCTACATTGCCTTAATGAGCATGTTTTTATGAAAGTTGGTTAATTTGCCTTTTGAAGTTTGTGTGATGTTGTTTTGTCAACTTTTAGGGTCTGAAATTGAAATAATAGGAGTCAGCTCAGAACTCCAATGAATGTTTCAAGGGATTTGAAAAGCCGTGCCCCCCCCCCCCCACACATAATGAACATGCTCAGTTTTGATCTAAAATTTCATTGATGTGGATCAAGTCTTGTGATCAAGACTATGCTAAACTGAGGCATCAAGTTCTGAGCACGTTCAATTTATTGGTAGTAAGACTAGGAATTACCAATAAAAGAAATCCCTCAGCTCCTCAGCAAGCTAAAAGACTTGAGGTAAGGCAAGCTAGCTTTTTTTAATGACTTTTCTGGGAAGCATATAATGAAGAAGAGGACTTCATAGGTGGAGAATGAACTATGATTGGTTATAAAGCCTAAAGAAAACAATATGATTGGTAGCATTTTAAGTGTGTGTGTGTGTGTGTGTGTGGCAACAAGAGTGGCTGGAAATTAGGAATGTGGGGCTAGTAATAATCCCATTCTTGTCATTAAGGAATGCTGATTGATTTATGGAGCCTATCTGCAGCCTTTAGGTAAACAGAGGTAAGGTAACTTGCCTAAGGTCACACAGCTAACAAATTTCTGAGAGCAGATTTTGACTCAGGTTTTTTTGAGCCATGATTATCTTTTTTTTTTTTTTTTTGCTTTTTGGAGGGCAATTGGGGTTAAGTGACTTGCCTAAGGTCACAAGGCTAGTTTTTGTGTTAAGTGTCTGAGTCTAGATTTGAATTCAGGTCCTCCTGACTCCAGGGCCAGTGCTCTATTCACTGCCATGATTATCTTAATGCCAGACAATAAATATATTTTGAATTAGGTTCTAATTTAGTACAATTATCCTATTTAATAGTTTCACGACAAAATTTTATCCAAATCAGATCTGGATTTTTGATTGGTAATATTTAAAGCTTCAAAAAAAAAAATTCCCATAAGTCTTTAGTTGACAATACTTCCAAATCACGTGCTCAATGTTATCAGTTAGCTCAATCTCAAAGACTCCCAGCTGCCCATAACTTTCTCTTTATTTCTTTTTAAATCAAGCCCCAAAACCCAAACCAATTCCTTTTGGGTTCACAATCTAGCCCCCACTTTCTCACCTGTCCCCAAGGCTATTCAGTTTTAACTCTGTGTAAAAGATAGGAAGAGACTCTAAATGGCAGCCTCATATTTCCATACCTCTACTTTGGAGCCTGAGAGTTTCATTATGTAATTTTATTGCTTATGGCTTCCATATCATAAAGAATAACCACGTAACATTTCTCATGTCCTTCTTATCTCAACAGATCAAAAATCTTCCTCAAACCTTTCTTTGCAGAACTCCAAACTCCTTTTACTTTCAAACCCTATTTGCTTAAAATTTCCCACTTCTCTCTCTGTCTCTGTGTATGTGTATGTGTGTATGTATGTATACACACACACACACACATATCCCTCCAGTGGACTTTGGTTAAAACTCTTTAAAATAGGACCTATCTTTTCCATTCTTATCCAACACCACTCTTTCATATCCCAGACTATCTATAAACCCATCTTCATTCCACTGAATTTTTCCTTTACAATTTGGCACAACAGTTTTTATTCAACCCTGGTTAATTGCAATACTGTTGCCTTTGGCTTCTTAAGAGTTTACAAATGCATGGTCTTATTCAGTTTGTAATTTATTTATAACACCACCTCGAAAGTTTTCCTTAAGTGGGAATATGGTCAGAAGGGGTGGCAGAGGCAGTGGTACCCAGAGGTCTAATGGGTCTTTACAGTTTAAACACTTTATCTGCACTGGGTTTAAAAGGGGCTGAGCCCATTTCAACAGAATGAACATAGAACACAAGGCAGGAAACCTGCAGTGACTTTTCTCTGCTGGTGAGGGATAGGAGAGCAGATCTAAATTCTCCCACCCTTATTTAACAGCTTACAAAGATCTGAACTATTGAAACAACACTTTAATGTTTTTATATTATTCACTGTATTTTTCCAACTTAAATTTTACTTGCTCTTTAATTTTAAACAATTGCTTTTAGTGCAAGGGGGAATTTAAACAAAAGTTTCTTTCTGTGAACCAGGAAAGAGTTAATAATAAACAATTCTTAAGTACTAGATACAAACTGCAAACCTGTTTTTCTTTTTCTTTTTTCCTTTGGAATTTCACTGATAACTCTTTCTTCCTTCCTTCCTTCCTTCCTTTTTCTTTTTTTCTTCACTCTCTTTTTTATTTTTTAGTTTATATCATTCATTTCCACAAGATTTTGAGTTACAAATTTTCTCCCCATTTTCCCCTACCCACCACCCCAAAACAGCGATCCCACTTAATATCCCCTCCCCCAATCTTCTCTCTCCCATATCTTCCCACATCCCCCCTCCAACTTTCCAGTAGGGCCTGGTGGATCTCTATGCCTTAGTGCCTATATATCTTATTTCCCAGTTGCATGTAAAGTAATAGTAATAATAATATATATGTATATGTGTATATATATATATTTTTTTTAAACATTTGATTTTAAAACTTTGAATTCCAGATTCTTTCTCTTCCTCCCTTGTCACCCACCCTTGCTGGGAAGACAAGCAATTCAATATCAGTTGTACATGTGTAGCTAAGCAAAACATTTCCATAGTGGATATATTGTAAAAGACTGACTCTATTTCCCTCCTTCCTATCCCACCTCCCACTTGTTCTGTTCTCTGCTTTGATCCTGTCCCTTTTCAAAAGTGGATGCTTCCAACTTCCCTCCACCCCAGCCTGCCCTCCCTTCCATTGTCCCCCCCACCATTCCTTACCCCCTACTCTCCTGTAGGGTGAGATACCCTATTTAGTGTGTATGTCATTCCCTCCCCAAGCCAAATTCAATGAGAATAACGTTGACTCATTCCTTTTTGCCTTCCTGTTCTTCCCCTCCATTGCAACAGTTTTCCTTTGCCTCTTCTATATGAGATAATTTACTCCATTCTGTCTCTCCCCATCTCCTTTCATTATATTCCTCTCTCACCTCTTAATTTCACCTTTTAAGTATCACCCCTTCCTATTAAATTGGTCCTGTGCCCTCTATCTATGTATACCTATACACATATATACATACATTCACATATGTATTCATATGCCCATATACCCTCCTATATACACATATATGTATACATACATATATATATATATATATATATATATACATATTTCTATTCCCTTCAACTATTCTCATACTGAGAAAAGTTTCATAAGTTACAATTATCATTTTTCATGTAGGAATGCAAATAGTTCAACTTTGATACATTCCTTATGATTTCTTTTCCCTGTTTACCTTCTCATGCTTCTCTTGCTTCTTGTATCTGAATGTCAGATTTTCTGTTCAACTCTGGTTTTTTCATCAAGAATGCTTGAAAGTCCTCTATTCACTGAATGATGACATTTTCCCCTGAAACATGATACTCAGTTTTGCTGGGTAGGTGATTTTTGGTTTTAATCCCAGCTCCTTTGACCTCTGAAATATCATATTCCAAGCCCTTCAATCCCTCAGTGTAGAAGCTGACAGATCCTGTGTTATCTTGATTGTGTTTCCACAATATTCAAATTGTTTCTTCCTGGCTGCTTGTAATATTTTCTCCGATCTGGGAATTCCGGAACCTGGCTATAAAATTCCTAGGAGTTTTCTTTTTGGGATCTTTTTCAGGAGGTGATTGGTGGATTCTTGCAACCTCTATTTTGCCCTCTGGTACTAAAACATCAGGGCAATTTTCCTTGAGAATTTCTTGAATTTCTGGGTTCTTTATTTTGATTATGACTTTCAGGTCAGTCCAATAATTTTTAAATTATCTCTCCTGTATCTATTTTCCAGGTCAGTGGTTTTCCCAATGAGATATTTCACATTGCCTTCTATTTTTTTCATTTGTTTAGATCTGTTTAATAGTATCTTGATTTCTCATAAAGTCACTAGCTTCCATTTGCTCCAATCTAATTCTGAAGGAATGATTCTCTTCAGTGAGGTTTTGAGATGCTTTTTCCATGTGGCAAATTCAGCTTTGTAAGGCATTCTTCTCCTCATTGCCTTTTTGAGTCTCTTTTGCCATTTGAATTAGTCTATTTTTTAAGGTGTTATTTTCTTCAGTCAGGTTGTTGAGTCTCATTTCATGATTTTCTTGCATTGTTCTCATTTCTCTTCCCAATTTTTCCTCCACTTCTCTTATTTCATTTTCAAAATCCTTCTTAAGATCCTCTATTGGGCAGCTAGGTGGCGCAGTGAGTAAAGCGTCGGCCCAGAGTCAGGAGGACTTGAGTTCAGTTCTGGCCTCAGACACTTAACACCAACACAAAAAACTAGCTGTGTAACCTTGGGCAAGTTACTTAATGCCCATTGCCCTCCAAAAGGCAAAAAAAAAAAAGTCTTTAAAAGACTCATGATGGAGAGAAATATGTGCATCCAGAGAAAGAACTAGAAAGAACTAAGTTTATATCCAGGTGGAAGCAAAATACCTGATCTTTTTCATTCTCTTATTTAGTTTTATGTCCTCTTTACCATTTTTCATTCCAGCTGGTACAATCCATCCTTATAACCTGACTAATGTATAACGTGAAAGTATTTACAGATCCTATACTTGACTATAAGCCACCATGGGGGGGAGGGCAGTGAGGGGGACAGAATGTGAAATTCAAGGAATTGTGGAATTGAATCCTATAAACTAAAAGGAAACAAACAAATTAACTTAAAAAAATTTTTTTTTTTTAATTTCCTCTATTGCCTGTAACTAGCTTGTATTTTTCTTGGAATCTTTTGGTGCAGGAATTCTGACTTCATTGTCTTCCTCCTGTTCCATGCCGTGATCTTTTTTTGTCCCCAAAAATAGGAGTGTAAAGTTGGGTTGCTCTGCTTGGTTTGCTTACCTTGTTTGCTCATGTTGCCACTCAATTACTTGACTTTTGGGTTTTTTGCCACAGTAGGACTCTGCTACCAGACAGGGGAACTTTGTCCCAATCGCTGGGGTTTTCTTAGCTGCCGAAGGTATTAGTTGGGTTCCCTCTCTGAAGCCTCCACATTCTCTGGCAAGCTGGTCAAGCACCCCAGGACCTCCACCCTAGAACGCAATCCAGATCCAAGCAGGTTAAAGCAAGAGTTATTACCCCTGAAACTGGTCACTTGGTTCCCCTACAATCTATAGGCGAGGAGATCTGAAGCAGCATGGCCCTGGAGCCTCAGCTGCTTCTCACCCTGGGTGCAAAGGCCAGATCACACTCCCGGACACCCTGTTCCCACAAAGTCTATACTGACCTCTCACTTTGTCTTTGGCATCTATGGGTTGATAATTCTGGAAACCGCCACAGCTGCTGGTGATCTGAAGTCCCTCCAGCCAGCAGCTGGTCAGACTCCCCTGAGGCTAAAACCTCAGGCTCTTGCGGGGCTGGACTCAGCTCCCAAAGCACTGCACTGGCCCCTTCCTGCCAGCCTGCTGGGCTGTCTTCAGCGGGAGGTTAGCTTCTTTCTATCATTTTGTGGGTTCTGTAGCTCTAAAGTTTGTTTAGAGTCATTTTTTACATGTATTGAAGGAAGTGGAAGCCGGAGCTTTGCGGAAATCCTGTTTCTTTTTGCTTTATGGAGGGCAGTTGGGGTTAAGTATCTTACCCAAGGTCACATGGCTAGGTTTTTTTGGTGTGTGTGTGTTAAGTGTCTGAGGCGGGATCTGAACTCGGGTTCTCCTGACTCCTGGGCCGGCACTCTACTCACTGCGCCACCTAGCTTCCCCAAGGAAGTCTTGTTTCTACTCCTCCATCTTGACTCCACCTCCCTTTCTTTTTCTTTTTGAACATAGGTCTTTTAAACTTTATTTTTTTAAAAAATGAATCTTTGTCATTTTTAATAAAGTTACTTTTCCCACTTAATAGTATTTTGTTTTTTCCAATTACATGTAAAGATGGTTTTTAACATTTACTTGTATAAGATTTTTAGTTCCAATTTTTTTCCCTCCCTCTTCACCCCCGTCTAAGATGGCATGTAATTTGATATAGACTATACACGTACAATCCTATTAGACATATTTCCATATTAGTCAAGTCATGAAAGAAGAATCAGAACAAAAGGGAAAAACCATAAGGGAAAAAAAAGATAACATAGCATGCTTTAATCTCATTCAGACTCCATAAGTTCTTTCTCTGGTTGTGGATAGGATTTTCCATCGTCTTTTGCAATTGTCTTAGGTCATTGCATTGCTAAGAAGAGCTAGGTCTATCTATCAAAGTTGGTCATTGCACAGTGTTGCTGTTACTACGTACAGTATTCTTTTGGTTCTGCCCACTTCACTCAGCATCACTTCATTTAAATCTTTCTGGGTTTTTCTGAAATCTGCCTGCTCCTTATTTCTTATGGAACAATAGTATTCCATTGCAGTCATATACCACAACTTGTTCATCCCTTCCCCAACTGATGGGCATCCCCTCAATTTCCAATTCTTTGCCACCACAGAAAGAGCTGCTATAAATATTTTTGTACATTGTTATTCTTTTCCCTTTTTAATGATTTCTTTGGGATATAGACTTAGTAGTGGTATTGCTGGGTCAAAGGGTACGCACAGTTTTATACCCCTTTGGGAATAGTTCCAGATTGCTCTTCAGAATGGTTAGACACTGATACTACTTTCAAACCAGCTTCAGTTCCCTTTTCTCTAATCAGTGAAATTATCTTCTGCTTTGCACTAAAGCAGTAAATCTGCCACTTTCCAGATATAGAGTAATTAAGGATCTATGTGTTGTTTCCCTGTAACTTTCACAGTTCTATCCTCATTTTTCCTTAAATTCTACAGTTACCTCAAAACTCAGTAAAACATTTCAACATTTATAAAAACAATTAAACTACATTTTGGAAATTCACAGCCAGAGAAATTTTAGTCTCTGATTATTCACTAATCAATTTACAATACTAAAAATTTCTGCATACTGAGAATGAATATTCCCTCTTCTTTGTGTTTCTTGTCTGTCTTCTAACTTGGCTAAAGTTAGAAGACAGAAACTTTTTTATTCTGAAGACAAAAAGATTTTGTCTGACCAGGTCCAATCTAAAAAGTAATTTGAATTATAAAAAACAGATAGCATGACATAAGAACACTTAGCACAAGTAGAAGTCCCTTTACAGGCCAAATTTGAGATACACAGACACACACACACATACATACACTCTGTTTCTGGGCTTCCCTAACCCTCCCCCCCCTTTTTTTTTTAAAGCAGTTGGGGTTAAGTAACTTACTCAAAGTTACACGGCCAGTTATTTCTGGGTGTGGTGCTAAGTATCAGAGCCCAGATTCGATCCCAGGTTATCCCGACTCTGGGGCTGGTGCTCTTACTTGCTGCACCACCTGGCCACCCCTAAGCAGTTGGGGTTAAGTAACTTACTCAAGGTTACGTGGCCAGGTGTTTCTGGGTGGGTGCTAAGTGTCTGAGCCCAGATTCCATCCAGGTTATCCCGACTCTGGGGTTGGTGCTCTTACTTACTCACTGTGCTACCTGGCCGCCTCCCCCAACCCCTTTTAAAATGGGAAGTGTCCCTTATTATCCCTTCTGGCTTGGACCAGGAACCCCTTTGAATAAGAAAATTCTTCAAGAGTTCAGTTTCCTTACCAACTTGAACTGGGAGCCCCCCTTGAGGAGAAAAAATTTCCAAAGGTTCAATGTTGATTTTCCTGAATGAGTATTGATCCCTTAGGGGGATTTCCCTGGTTTTCAATGACCAACTATTGCCAAATGTCACTCTAAACACAAACAGTACATCAAGACAAACAAGCAGATTTGCAACTCTCCAATCAGCATGGATGGAGGCTTTACATTGGCTCACTAGAGTTGGGACTGAGGGATGAGTCAGGTATCTGGTGCCATCCTCTGTGGAGGAATTCTTCAGGGCAAAATTTCCCTGGAGTGCTGAGTTCCAGGGACCAGTATCCTTCCCCTATGCCCTTTGTGGTTTCCATTTAAGATGAAAATTAAGGCAAAATGAGGCATAAAGTTCTGAGCATGTTCAATTTATTGGCAAAGCTAGCAATTACCAATAAAAGGAGCCTTTCAGTTCCCAAGCAAGGTATAAGAACTCTAGGTGAAGCAAGCAAGCCTTTTTTATGTTTTTTTTTTTCTTCTGGGAAGCAGAGAACAAAGAACAAGACGTCATAGGTGGAACTTCAAGGCAGGAAATGAACTGTGATTGCCTGCAAAACCTAAAGAAAATAATATGATTGGGTAGCATTGTAGATATGGGGACAGTGTGATTGGCTGGAAATCAGGAATGTGGGGCTAGTAGCAACCCTTTTTTTGTTATTAAGGAATGCTAATTTATTTATGGATCCCATGTGCAACCTGCAGAGCTTGTTAGTGGTGCAGAGAAGAGAGATTTTCTGGTGCCCACCTGCATCTTGCAGGAATTGTTACTGAGATAACAGGTCTCCCTCACAAACTTCTGAAAATATGAACTTCTGAGCTTAACTCAGAGACAAAGAGATGCAATTTGGTATACAGAACACCTCTGGTGATACAGAATAGAGTCAGTTACAAAAATGGAGACAGTATTTATTTGATTTTCTCAATGTTCTCTTCACTGTGCATATCAAAACACTTCCATGTCTTCCCATCCTGTGCAATTAGATTCAAGTTCTTCTGCAGATCTTTCCCGGGGGTTCTGCCCAACATTCTGATACCTTCCCTTGAGTTCTCTTTCAGATGCATAGATTCCGTTGAATGTGCAGGCTATTCCTTCCTTGCTTTTGTTGTGTCACACACACATATGTTTGTGATGCTCACATGATGATACCACTTAGGTGGCATCATATATCTGTTAATAAGAGGATAGATTGTAATAATATGACAGGAACACAACCTAATGATGTTGACAGACCATAGTCATATCAGATATCACTGACACCACGGGGTAAGGTGGGTTTTCTTGCACCTTTGCTTTTGGTGCTCTCTCAGATGGTCCTGTTCTGAGATCCTAAACACTACTCACCCATCTCTAGAGGTTCAGTTAAGTTCCCATCAGTTGCTTTTTAAGGGCAGGTACCACATAGTGCAGTGACCTCTGTCTTAAAGTTCTTTACTTGGCTATCCTTACAGTGTTGCTAAAGGCTATAGAAATAAATTGGTACGTTCGATACTTGGTTGGTTTTTTTATGAAATTCATGCAACATTGTGGAATAAATACTTCTGTTATAATATTACTGGCCAGTCTACTCAGTGAACTCCCAGGATAAGACCAGGCCATTCAAGGTGTGTGTGTGTGTGTGTGTGTGTGTGTGTGTGTGTGTGTATGACCCCACTGGTCAACGGGAACCAGGGCAGCAGCAGAGTGAAGAAAATACATGTTGCATATCACAATGTGAGTTATTACACATGGAGAATTCACCGGAAACACCCTCAGTCTATAAACCTTCATCAGGTACCTGCTTAATGTTCTACGGTTTGATGGAAATCTTTCTAAAATTAAGTTTATGTCCTTCTCTGTCTTAAAACAGCAAATGAGGAACACAACATGATCTTCCTTGACTGAATTATAACACAGACATAACCTCAGGCTGTTGAATATAAGGCGATTTTCCCCACATCTAATGGGCCTATGTGACTGTACTTTGGGGGGTCTTATCTTATATTGTTGTTTTTCTGTCCCCTCTTACAAAGCTGTCGCTTTTCCCTACTGACTCTGTGCCAGCTTCTATCACTTCTCACTACCATACTTCTGCTGTTGTTTCTAATTTGCTAGTATTGTTTGATTAGCCACTTATTTGACTTGTGCATAAAATAAGAGTAAATAGGCTCTCAGTGAAGACCTGAAGACTTTTCCTATGAATAAAATTCATGAGCTTTATTGCATAGGTTTTATGGCATATTCCAGCTGCTCAGAGATCATTTCAGATTCTTGGCTGTCTTGCAAATGATTAAATTTATAGTGACTTCATGAGAGAAAGCATGCTTTTTAGCCATAAAGTGATATATGAATATGTTATTATTATTATTCTTACTAAATTTTTCTCCAGATGTTAAGGATTAGTTTCCTCTTTAGACATTATACCATGTCATTTTTTCTCAGCTCTGGGCATTTTCTCTGTCTGTCCCCCATAGCTTTAGCACTCTTCCTCCTCTGTTTCAATATTGACCTGACTTCCTTTAAGCCCCAACTAAAATCTTTTACTGGAAGTCTTCCCCAACTGCTCTTAATTCTAGTTCTTTCTCTCTGTTAATTATATAGTTCGCTTTGTATGTATCTGTCAGATGTTGTCTCCCCTGTTAGATTGTAAGCTCCTTGAGGGCCAGGACTGCATTTTCCCTTCCCTAGCACTTACCACAGTACCCAGCACATAGTAGGCACTTAATAAATGTCTTTCGATTATCACTGAACACAAAATGGGCCCTCATAAAAATTTCTGAGTTAAATATAAGGATTAGTTTTATACCTTATCTTGATTTTTTGAGGGAAAATTACTCATTGCTATTTTATTTGCACATGGGCAGAGTGGGCATCCATGGCCCTTCTTGGGTACGTGACACTTCTAACCTCCAAAGAGATGCAACTTAGTTTGTGTATGTGTGTAGGGTTGGTGGTGTTAAAGGAAGTAAAGTTGGGAACCTGTTATTCCTTTTCCATTTTCATTGACCTCTTTAAGCTGCTTTTGGAATACAAATTTGCCTATGGCAGTTTTTTTGACTGTGGAGTCATGAGGACAACCTGTTTTAGTATTGGGAAGTCTTGTAGATTTCTGTTTCATTCTCTGAGAAATTAATGTTGTTTTGACATTTTCTTCTTAGCTCACGAATAGCTTTGCCATATTGTTTATTCTTTTGCTTATGTTCTTATTGCAGATCCATTGTTTATAGTATCAAGTGCAAAGGACCATGCACAGGCTAATATCCAGGCTACTGTGATGAGAAACCAATTGGTAGGCCATTTCATCTTCCCTCACTTATTCAGGCAATTTAATAGGCCTGAAGCAGGCCTGAATTATCTTGTTGACTGTGTGCATTGATCATGTAAATTGAATAGCTGACAGATCTTCCCTAGGCTTTGTGTTGTAATGACACAATTACTTGGGACAAGACAGTTGGCCACTTGTTAACTCTTTATGAGGGTTAATGAAGTACTGTGAGTGTGTAAAATGTTTTAAAAATGTGATTGTATTACTTCCTCCATTTTTTCCTGTTTTACTTCTATTAGAAAAGAGTTCCCAGGTTTAGAAATATGTTTAGTAACCTGCAGAATTATCCAAGATACATGATGTATTTGAACCCCTCACATCCTGTCCCACTATTCATTGATCGAGAATGGCGAGGATGGGCGGAGCAACGTAAAGAAGCTCTCTACAGACTCACAGCGTAAGTGCCAGGCGACTTCAGCTTTCAAAAACTCTGCTCACACTATTGTTTTCCTTTTTCTGGTCAACTTAGTCTTTTGATTCAAATTATTCTGCTTTAAAAATAAATAGATTTCTAAAATGCATATAATTGTAATACCTAGACAAGTTGTCCTCAGACTTTCTTCCCCAATCCCCTTTGGCACCTGATGACATTTTGCGGTTATCTCGACACATTAACCCAATAACTAGTCGTAGGTGACTGAATAGAGGAGTTACCAATGGATCAGACCACATGTACGTAGGACAACTAGGAATCTGCCAGTGGACATAAGAATGCCTGAGAATTTGTGAGCCTGTGATTTACCTTATATAGTTCAGATTTCTTGGGGAAAAATTTTAAGCAGTTACTATATTTCTTGTAAGCATTTTCAGATATGTTCTTTAGAGAATTGTAGTTAGTACATTTTTTAGCAGAGAAGCCTAATTTCTGGAGTTGCTTTTCCTTTTGTTTATCCATAAGTTCATCCTTAGTAAGCACTTTTTGATACTAATGATGGGTATCTTCAGGCTAGGAACCAAAGAGTAATATTTTTAAATTATTCTTATTGTTTGGCCCTTAAAGACTGGAACATTTATGTAGTTTTATTGCAAGTGGATTTTGCCTTCATTTCTGACCCCTAACCTAAGAGTGACTGAGTGGCTACAGAAACTTCCATGCCTTCCTCACTGTTTACTACTTGAACTTTCTTTCCCTTTTCTTCTGAAGCCACCATATTGCCTGTAAATGCCTTCTCATTCATGCTTGTATGCATTTGCATAGATGTTCCTCAGCCCTTGGGTCAATCCTAGGTGGGCTCTTGATTGACAGGGGAAAAGGGCAGTCATTTCTCTAGTCCCAGCATTGGACTCCCTGGTCTCTAGACATTGATCCTCCTCACAATCCAAGGCCTTCACTCCATAGCTGCCACCTAACTCCTGTTACAAAATACTTAAAATAACATATGCTGAGTCTTTCCTCGAATGTAGGGTTTCTCCCTGAAGTGTAGGTAAATTCACAATCATTTGTGTACCCAAAGATTCCCAATCAACACAATAGATTACCTGTGTAAACTATAAGTGAAAAAAGAAAGGATTGTTGAGGAGAATAGAAGAAAGCTATTTTTAGTCATATATATTCATATTTCCAGAAGTAAAAATTCTCAGAAAAAAGTCCAAATGACAGTGTACACGTTTTGAGGACAGGAGAATTTTAGATATGAGCTGGGAAGCTGTATTTTCTTCTGCAGTTTATTTTGGGGTACCCTCTTTACATTTTCCATCCTCCCCAAAGATATTGCAGGTTCAAGGTATTCAGTGTGTCTTCAAGCCTCTTAAAAGCATAACTCATAAGCTCCCCTTCCCCCATGTATTTATTTTTACTAGTAAGCCAGAGGACACAACTGATTCAAAGAAAAACCTTTAATAAAATAGCGTAAAAAGAGAATCCAGGGCACACTCTCACACAAATAATTCTCGCTATCAGTGCACATAGGGTTCATGTATCCATGTGGTCTGGGCATATGCATGGCCAACACAGATGAATGAATAAGTAACCCAGTTCTTTGATATTGTAGGGTCACTATTGTGGTCATCTCTCGACTGTGCGGAGCCTACCCTTTCTTAGGTACTGCTTTCTCTTGAGTCTACTCCTGACTCTGGATTTCATCATCACTGCTGCCTGGGAGGTGTTTCTGCTTCCATTTATTCAGCATCAACCATAGTCTTCTGCTTAGGAATCTTGAACAGAAATGCTGCCCCTTCCCTATAAGAATAGGAATTGTCTTTGCCATTGTTGTGTTCCTAACTCAGAGTCTAAGCTTCATTTCTTTTGGTGAAAAAGGACTCAGTCATTGAACTAGGTAAAAGTGCCTTTCTCTCCATGAGGATAGAGGTCTTTCAGTAAGCTGATTCTTAACCCTGGGGGCTTAATAAACTCTTTTGTGGTATAGACCTACCATCTAGCTAATTAGAACCTATTTAGACATTTAGTTTGTCTTTCTCTTGTTAGCAGGATGATGGATTTGTACCAAGCCTCTAACTTTGGGTTAACTCTTTATGGGAATACTGTGCCTTTAAAATCTTTTTCCGGGGCTCTGTTCATATTGTTCATAAGTTATAGGCTGCCTCTCTTTTCATTAATGATATATTTATATTTAGGGCCAGTTTGACATAGTGTGATAGTGTTTTGGACTTGGGAGTCCAGGAACTCCACATCAGCTGTGTGAGCTAGGAAGCCCAGCTTAATTCCCAAGACTTTCTTGGGATTCAAATGAAAATGAATGTAAACAAGCAGATAGAGGGCATAGGACCAATTTAACAGGAAGGGATGATACTTAAAAGGTGAAATTAAGAGGTGAGAGGAATATAATGAGAGGAGATGAGGAGAGACAGATTGGGGAAACTATCTCATACAGAAGAGGCAAGGGAAAATGGTTACAATGGAGGGGAAGAATAGGAAGGCAAAAGGAAATGGGTTAGCCTTATTTCCATTGCATTTGGCTTGAGGAAGGAGTGAAATACACACTAAAGAGGGCATCTCACCCTCCAGGAGAGTAGGGGGGAAAGGTGATGAGAGGGGGGATGATGGAAGGGAGGGCAGGCTGTGGGGGGAGGGAAGTTGGAAGCACCCACTTTTGAAAAGGGACAGGATCAAAGTAGAGAATAGAACATGTGGGAGGTGGGATGGGAGGGAGGGAAATATAGTCAGTCTTTTACAATATATCTACTATGTTATTGTCTTGCATTAGCCACATATGTACAACCTATACTGAACTGCTTATCTTCCCAGTAAGGGTGGGTGACAAGGAAGGAAGGGAATGAATCTGGAATTGAAAGTTTTAAAATCAAATATTCAAATATATATATGTATATATATGTGTGTATGTATATATATGTGTATATATATATATACTATTATTAATACCATCTTACATGGAATTGGGAAATAAGATATACAGGCACTTTGGCATAGAGACCCACTGGAAAAGTCGAATGGGGTATGGGAGAAAATATGGGAGAGAGCAGATTGGAGGAAGGGATATCCTGTGGGACTGCTATTTTGGGGTGGTGGGTAGGGGAAAAACGGGGAGAAATTTGTAACTCAAAATCTGGTGGAAACGAATGAAGTAAATCAGAAGTTAATAAAGCATTAAAAAAAAAGAAAGATAAGTGGCCTAGTCTCTGGGATGTAAGGAAGGACATGATTGGCACTAAACTCAGGATGAAGAAATCTTTCCAGAAAGTTACACCAGTTGGACCTCATAAGCACATCATTTTCATACTTCCTGGTGCCCCAAAATCCAACTCTGCTACAAATCTTCCTCCCAGAGTCACTAACATTGGCTTAGAACTGACAGAATTCCCACTTGTGCTGTAAAAATGGAATTTCCCAGTATTCCAAGTTGGACTGGAGAATGCATTTTCCCATAAAAACATTGTTGCATGGGAGTCGAGAGTCTGTGTTACTATAAGTAGAGTGTGCTTTATCAGATATGTTCATATAGATGAAGGATCTGTCATTTTGGCAGGGTGGCAAGTACTTTATGAATTAAATTTTATTTATTTATTTTTTGTGGACCACCCTAGGCATTTCATCACTTTGTATAATAGTGGGAAAATATTTTTATACCCATAAATACAACTTAAGAGACTTGGGAAAACTCATTCATAAGTTAAAAGCTATCTCAAATATTTTAATTAATGATATATTTATATATATATATATATATATATATATATATATATATATGACATAGTGGCTTGAGTGCTGGACTTGGGGGATAGGAAGATCTGGGTTTGTATCCTGCCTCAGGCACTTACTAGCAATGTGACCCTTAACTTCTTTGAATCTGTTGCCTCAACTATAAATAGGGATCATTTTAATAGCACCTATTTTTACATAATTATTAGGGTCAATGTGAATCAAGGCCTACAAACACAGAGTCTGGGGACAGAGATTCATCCCAATTGCCTTGAGTATAGAGTGCATGGAAAGCCAGTAAGTCTGTGATTGGCTTTGCATTCCAGGCAGAAGAATTTGTTGGGAAGCTATCTCAACTGTCCAAGCAGGTAGTAATGAGAGAGATGGAAATTAGTGTGGTGACAGTAAGAAACATAGGGGATTAGACAGCTGCAAGACGTGTTTCAGAGATGGGACGTGACAGGAACTGGTAATTGATGAGATATCAAAGATGATAGAGAGAAAAGAGTCAAAAAATATTTGTAAGTTTACAGATGTGGAAGATTAGATAAATAGTGGTATAAAAGACAGAAATAGTGAAGTTAGGGACAGGTTAATAGGAGAGATAAGGAACTCAGTTTTTGAGTTGGTGAGTTTAAGGTACTGGTTGGATATCCAGGCAGAGATCATAAAATTATGGTTTTAGAATTGAAACAGATCGAAGCTGCCCCTAAAATGGGATAACTGGGATTTGAACTCAGGTCCTCTGATTCTAAATTCAGCCTTCTTCCCACTGTACCATGTTGTCTCCAATGTCCTATGGGTAGCTGGGAATCAGATCTGGAACTCAGAAGAGAGGTTTAGGTGAGAGTAATTTAGATTTAGAAGTGATTGATATAGAGGAAGTAATTGAAGCTGCAGGAATGAAGAGGATTGTCAAGGAAGAGAGTGTAGTGAGATCATACTGTCTATTTCTTTTTTCTTCCCAAGAACACTATTGGAGCAAAAGTATGAGAGAGTGCATCCTCAAATTCCTGTTAGACTATTTTATATTTCTAGTATCCACGGGGTACAGTGGAAAGGATGCTGGCTGTGGATGAGAAGACCCTGACTTGAATCCCAGTTCTGCTACTTACTGTTTCTTTGACAGTGGACAAGTCACTTAACTTCTTTGGGAGTCAGGTTCCCTGTTTGTAAAAGGAGAGAGTTAAACTAGATAACTTCTAACACAGCAGTAGCGATGATCCTAAATGTTCAGATTAACACTGTGGTTCCTAACTTTTTTGAGTATGGATACCCCTTTGCATTATTAGAATATTTCTAGGACCCTGACATGAAATAGTTAGATTGAGAAAGTACTTAAATAAGTAAAAATATATCATGACAGAAAGCTTTTATGGATTCGTTACTATTTAAATTTTTTATCATAGTAATAACAATATCAACATAAGTTTGAAAAGAGTAATATATGTTCAAGAAAGAATTTGTTTAGCCTGCTGACAGTGTGTTTCTTTGTTATATTGAGCCATACTATGTATTTTGTTTGAACTCAATAAAGATCAAAATTATGTTTTCTATGCATATAGACAGCAGTTGGATTGAGAGCCTTGTGACTACTAACTTTGTAGTATATGAAGAATATAAACATCATTTCCCTTTGTTCACTCGATCTTAAAGGTGAACTTGGACCAATTCTAAGATTTGCTTTCTTGGTCCTTGCTATTTACACCTTCTATATACTATTTATTGTTAAACTAGTGGTTCTTTTATTAGAGATTCTGTTATTACACAAACTTTTTTCACCTTCTAGACATCTTTCCTTCCCAATTATTTATAGAAATCTTTCCTCTACTAAATAGTTGAGATTATCCTATCATTCTAGAGTGTTTTCTATTCAAGAAGAGGATACAAAAGCTCTCAAAATTTAGCAATTCCTCTAGCTGTGGAACTTAATACATTTTTTTTCCTTTCTGCTGATCTTTTGCATAATCATATTGCCCTGTTAGGTCATTGACTGCCAAGAATGATCATACAGTAGCAGTGTGATAACCATCACTCACTGGTAAAATTACCAAATCTTGACTGTGGAGTGTTTCACTTAGATATTAACAGCCACAACCTGAGGTGCCTGTGACTAGAAGTAATCATCGTTTCCAGAGGCACATCTACATAGATTCCATGATGAAGTCAAAAACTGCCAGGCCCATTGCTCTCCTATAATTTTGAGTGTGGTAGTTTTTTATATTAAATCATATGATTCCCTTAACTTTCTACAGATGACTTTTAGAAGCTAAAGTGTCATGTAGCATATCAGGAGAACTAAATATCACCCTAAGACACATATATAATAACATAATTTACCTACAAAAAGTTTGGAATAGATATCTGAACTTAAAAAAGAAGTATGGAGTAATATATTAGAATTATATGGTATATTAATAGAATGTAAATTCCTTAAGGGCTATAGTTATTTTGTTTTTGTCTTTGTATCCCCTAGGGCCTGGAATGTAATGATGTTTAATAAAGCTTATTGATTGAATGCCAACTGGTATTCTTATTCCAGACCTGAATGTTGTTTTCTTGCTTCATTTTAGGGCTGACACTTCTTTTAAAATGCCTAAAGAAGATGAAGATCCTCAGGTTACTGGAAAGAATCGCTATAAATATTTTGAATGGTAAGAAGCCAACATTAATGTTATATGAACCTTACCTGGCAATTAAAGTCTATTGCAATATGTGTACATAGAATGAGAGGAAGAAATTTCCCTGTAGCTGAAAAGATGTTCAGTAGTTTATAGAATGGTGTGGGACCTAGACAGTGAAAATGGAAAAATATTAGAACTAACTGGAAAGTGGTATACATAGGCTTTCTCTGTGTGTATGATCAATCCAGGTCGGACTAAAAGATTCATTCTGCCTATTTGCCATAGCTCAAAAAGGTAGCCATAAATTGGCTATTGTGTAATTCATTTGAATCAAGAGATGCCCCTGAGTTTCCTGTGGAATCTATTCTGGGACAGAAGTGAAATCTTGAGTCTTTGTCTGCCTAAGCTACCTTGAGAAAGTAAATTTCTAATGAATATTGTTTTTCATAAGCAACCTTTTTCTGTGAAACTCAGCTGCAACTGCGGATGGACTGTCTTGCTAACTGTCTTTCAGGACATCTTTCCCCTTTCATTTCCAAACGTTCTAGACTTTAAAGGAAGAGTTGTAAAACTCTTCTTAGCCATGATCTTGCTATGTGGGAGGAAACAAATGTTGTAATTTCACGTAAACATAACACAGTACAGATGAGTTTGGCGACAGAATGAGAAATGATATGCCTTATTTAAGAAACTGCCCCCAAGTTACAGGGGAGAGCTAGGGTTACCATGTTTAATGTGTACATCACAGCATCTTGGAATCATAAGGGACCTTAGGGGTTATGTCAGCAATCTTCTACTCAAGTCAGGAATCCCATTTAATTATATTGCCTCATTTCCCCCACCAGGCCTTTCCTTCCATTTTACAAGCAGATGCCACTCAATGTTATTCTTGCAACACCAAAGTAAGTAGTAAACTAAGTATTATAAGTATTTTTCAGCTTATTTTGTTTCTTCACTTTTAGAGATGTAGACTGCTTACCTTGGCATATTTGATTTAAAAACAAATTAATCAAAATAGTTTTGCTCCTCTGCTAAATATATTTGTTGTTTGATGCTGTGACGCAATTTGTCACAATAACCAATTGATAAATATTTTGTGAATCCTTCATTTTTCTTAGACTATCCTGCTTTAGTGGAATTTATCAGTCCTTTCAGAGCTAAGCATTATAAGGTACCCATGAAAAGATAAGCAAATCTATGTCCTGCAATATCTCATTTAAGTTATGAATTTAGGAAAAGAAATGTATTTAGTTCTGTGCATGCAAACAGTGAATATTTATTATTCCTAATGCTCACATATTTAAGGTATTGGAAAGTAGCTTTGAATGATGAATGTTTTTAATAATGAACCTTTTTCCCCTTGGTCTTATAAAGAGGAATAGATTATAGAGAGATACCTTTCTCTTTTACAGGTGTAGAAAACAGTTAATTTCTTACACAGAGAAGTAGCAAATAACTTCTCAGCTAGCCTAGGGTAGTTTAGGCAGATGACAATAGATCTTGTGTGGGCAAAATGCAGAGCAAGCTAGAGTTAGCAGGTCCTTCAGGTGAGTCTTGCTAGTCTTGTCATGTTCACCTGCATGGGGCAGAGAAGAAGACAGGTCACATTTAGCTCAAATATACATGGTACTTTTCTTCCTTATATTATCTTATGACAGGGAAAAGCTGTATTTTAAAACTCAAGCTATTTTCCCTTAAAAAAATACACCAACAACTACTTTATTTCAGCTTTGTTTGAAAATATGTATTTATACTGTATTGAGGGAAATTTTCTAGATCAATGCCACATAACTGGCTATTATTGAATCACATTTTCTGGTTCATACACTAGTAATAATGGGTCATTCTTGGTATATAAAAATGATTCTGCTAGTCAATAGCAATAACATTTATTCATCTACCCTTTTTCACTGATACCAATTAAGAATAATGATAAACATTTAGGAAATGGCTTGCTGGGCTTAGGGGGTCAGCCTATGACTACTGAACAGAACAAATCTGATTTACTCACATTGTCTACAACAGTACTGATAGATCCTTGTGCAGTTAATAAATATGGTTAATGATTGAATGACTGAGGACTTACTTTAGCACCATGCTCTTACCAACTGATTAAATCTTTCTGATTAGTTGTTCATAAATTAGAACTTTGAAAAAACCAGTGTGTTTTCTAGCTCCTCCTAATTCTCCCTCTTCCAAAACCCACCAGAATGAGGAAATGGGACAATTTGGTTGTTAAGGTAAGTAGCCAGAAAAGGTGGTCGAGAAAGGAAGAGTGTTTGTTGTATTATAGAAATTATATCAGAGTAGCAGTGTTATTTGGTATCCACCAAATCTTTTGAAGTATAATTGATCGGTCATACATCAGGAATCTGAACTGGAGGGATTCATTAAGTTCTCCTTTGCATGTTTGATTAGATTTATCACAAATATATACACATATAAGCAAAGTTATCTATCTTGTGCTTATATACACTGTAGCTTAAAACTGCACTAAGACTTTTGGGCCATCACCTGCCATTCATTTGAAATAGCTATGGTTTATATTCTGTAATGAGACTAATACTCTATTACCCAGAGGAAGGACTAGGTTTCTGTAGAAGGCAGACTCTATCCTCCCTTCTCTGTCCTCAAACTGGGTGCAGCAGGGTTGGGGGTGGGGAATTAGTTAAATTTGGTGCTATGACCATGGGAGGGAAGGTAAGAAGTTGGAGAGCACATAGCTTGAGGGGTTATACAGTATTTTAAGGTTTTCATGTGGCACCCAGAATCCACATTTTATATTGGCTATATTTATACTGGCTTCCCTTCAACTTCCTTATCTTCCCACCTTCTCCCTTCATCCTGCCCCTCAATTCAGTATGTGGGTAAATGACTTTTTTTCAGTTGTTATGCAGATGTGGAGATAGCAAGGAAATTCTTCAGGGACAGTTGGGCAGAACCCTCGTCATACTGAAGAATCTGAAAGAGAAACAGAGAGGATTTTCTTCCTGCCCCATGGTGCCTGGGCACAGTACTTTATGTCTCTTTGAGTTGAAGGGTGAATAGGCTGATATGTTCTCAGAGTTTGATTTTTAACTCCTATTCATACCATACCTGTATTGTTGTATCAGCAATGCCATATTCACAATGCCTATAGAGATTATAAATATGCTGATATAATTATCCATCACAAAATACATCAGGTTTGCCATTTGGGGAAATAAACTAGAAAATTTATTAAGATACCAAAAGACTGAGTCCCAAAACCAGAAAGTGAAAGCCATCAGAGTAGTTATGACATTGGCACAGGTAGATAAAGTAGAAAGCACCCACATTCTCAAGCCTTTAAAACAGAACAGGCTACCTCAGGCAAAGGTCCTCCTCTCCCCACTCACAGCAATCACCCAGCGCGCTCCCAGCAGCTCCGGCCCCTGGCAGTCCTTAGCAGAAAGTCCTGCTCCCAGCAGCTCCGGCTGCTGGCAGTGCTCAGCAGGTCCTAACTCAAAAAAAAAAAAAAAAAAAGGCAACTGCCGCCAACTGCCAACCACAGGACCGTTAGCTCGGCTTTTTTCTTTTTTCTTGCTCTGCTATGTCAGCACGTCCATGGGGCATGGGAGATCTTTAAATCCCATAACCCTTACAATTGTTGGGTATTCTAAATAATGCTAACATGATTTAATTTTTTTTCTTCTTTCTCTTCCACCTTTCAGGCAGGATATATACAGTTATGTTCCAGTCTCTAAAAAACAGCCCCAAATTGCTTTGGTGCATACTCAAGGCACCCAGACAGATTATCGGGATAGCGAAACTCAAACAGATCCATATTCTCCAGAATACGTAGTCTGCCAGGATACCATCCCTGAGATCTTGACGCTGGCTACTCTCACTTGGGGTAAGTTGTCCAATGGGTTAATAATTGGAAGTGACTACTACTGTTGATGGATAATTGTACGTTCAGGTGTAGGGAACGAAGTCCTAGCCATGACCCTGGTGTGGCCTGTTGTTCTTTCTGCACTATAGATTCTCGAAGGCTGCCTTTAGTTATATTGCAGCTGCTGTTTGGAGAACCTTATTCTGTACAGCTTCTTTTAAAATTCAGTCTCACATAGGACTTTGTTCAAAGATTGCCACCTTGCTTGTGAATGCTTGTTTATCTGTCATTATTGTTTCTTGGCAATCAAAATTAATTTTCACAAACATCCTTTGGTCATTTTGCTTACCACTCACTCTCTCTCACATACTCATTCACTCTCTAAACCACCCTCTCTTTCTCATTTAGGTTTTTCCTATCCAATCGCTTAGTGTCTCCTGTTTACCAGTCCACATAGCCTCTATGAATCAACTTTTTTGAGGGTACATTCATGTGTGCATATTAAATCAAGTCAACAAGCCTTTATTGAGCACCTGCTGTGTTCTAGGAACTATACTAAGCACTTCAAAAAGGCAAAAAATAAAAATGCAATAATTCTTGCTCTCAGAGAGCTCAGTTTAATGAGACAACATGTAAACAACTTATGTACAAACAAGATATACAGGATAACTTTTAGATAATCAAAAGAGGGAAGGCACTAGTGTTAAAAGGAATCTGGAAAGACTTCTTGAAGAAGACAGGATTTTTACCTGGCACCTGAGGGTAGCCAGGGAAGGTAGGAGGCAAAGATGAGGAGGAAGAGAATTCCAGGCATGGGGAGCAGCCAGTGAAGACGCCTGGAGTCACAAGATGGAGTGCCTTGTGCATAGAAAAGCAAGTGGCCAGTTTCACTTTTGATTGAAGAGTATGTGGAGGTGACTCAGATTTAAGACTGGAAAGGTAAAAGAGAGCCAAGTTATGAAGGATAATACCAAACATTGGATTTTATATTTGATCCTGGAGGTAATAGGGAGCCATTGTGGTGTATTGAATGGGAGAGGGTGGTGACTTGGTAAGACTTTTACTTTAGGGAGATTAATTTTACAGTTAAGTGGAATAAGGACTGATGTGAGAAGGGATGTTTTTTAAAGACAAAAGAAAAAGAGAAAGAATAGGAAAAAATTCAGTAAAATAGATCAGTGAATTGAAAAAGTCTGACAATATATTCAGTGCTCTGGACACTGAATGGAGTCTACAGAGGAATGAGGAAGGTGTGTTCTCATATTTCTTCTTTTGAGCAATGCTTGTTCTTTGTAATTTTGCAGCATTCATTTTCACTTGTTTTATACTAGTTCTTTCATTTACATTGTTGAATTTGTATATATAGTTTTTTTGGTTTTGTGCATCAGTTCATGTAAGTCTTTCCATACTTATCTGTATTCATCATATTGTTTCTTATAGCAGGTAATTCCCTTACGTTTATGTACCACAATTAGTTTGTAGCTGTTCTCCAGTTGATAGGCATCTACTTTGTTTCTAATTCTTTGCTCCCCCCTAAAGAGGCTGCTAAAAATCCTTTGGCTAACATGCAACAATAACATTTTTAATGTTAAATTTCTAAATAAAATTTGATATTTTTCCTAAACATTCTACTGAAAAAATTTTTAAATGTTCCATTTTTGTTAAAGAGTTTGAACTTGTGAGCAGTATCTAGTCTTATTTTAATTATATGTCAGTTCAGTAATGAGGTGCTTTTGATATTTGGAAGGATGCCAGATTTACCTAAAGATGTGGAGAGTGAGACCTCAGTGGGAATGGCTTGGGTTTGGATTAGATGAAGAGACTGAATTGTTGCCAACCTGTAAAGTGTAGACAGCCTGTACTGTTTGTTTTTGATGGCAAATTGGAGGGTACAGGTAGGAAAGGAGAAATTTTCAGGTGGGGGAGGGGTAATGTCTGTTTTTAAGAGCTTTGAAAAGATACTCGATTTTATCATCTCTCTTCCCTTTCCCACCATTCCTTCCATTTTTAATAGTGAATTAGCCAGTGTTAGTATAACCCCCCTCATGGCATCTGATGCTGAGAGCAGATGTGGACAGTGGCAAGGGACGGCCTCTAGAGAGAATGGACAGAACTTGGACAGAGTGGAGAGAGGGGAAGAGTTGGACTCTCACAGGCAGGAGCAGACTAGCTGCAAAGAACCTAGAGGAGCTTTGGAGCCCCACATTTGTGGGGATGTTAATCTCAGGGTATAAGTACATTTTTGTTTTTTCAGCATCATCAGCATCTCCAAATGTAGTAAACAGGCAGAGAAGGAGCAATAACCAAGTTATGCATACAGGCAAGAAGATTAAAAACCTGGTTTTATACGTAATTGATATGGTGGTTGATTTGATGATTAACAGTATTTTGAAGGTGCTTCAGGAAGTTTGTTAAGTGTGTAAATCTTGGATAATTACACTAAGTGTCAGTGCCCTATAATTTCCAGCTGCCACCACCTCTGCTTTATAATTTTAGGGGGATCAGGGGCCTTAAAGAAATGATACCATCATTTTACAGAGAAAGAAACCAATTTTCAGAGATGTCAGTGGCTTGCCCAAAGCCATCTCAGCACTAGGTAGGGGCAGAGCTGGGACTGGAATCTGTGTCTCCTAATGCCTAGCTCAGTGTTCTTTCCACTTCTTACCTCAAATCACTAATACATTTTGAAAAGAAATGCTAAAATGTATTTACATTCTGACAAGAAATAGCCACCTCTGATGCCATTGTTCTGAAATCTACAAACATCCTATTTAAATGATGCCATCTAACCCATCCCCCTTTCAGATGGTGGTCACTGGATCTCATGCTTTTTTGTTTTGTTTTATTTTGTTTTTGGTTTGGTTTGTTTGTTTGTTTGTTTGTTTTGCTTTTTTTGGAGCGGGGAGGGCCAGGCAATTGAGGTTAAGTGATTTGCCCAAGGTCACACGGCCAGCAAGTGTTAAGTGTCTGAGGCCAGATCAGAGCCCAGGTCCTCCTGACTCCAGGGCCAGTGCTCTACTCACTGCGCCACCTAGCTCCCCCTTCATGCTTTTTTAAAAAAAGTTTTTCTTTTGTAACAAGGAAGGATTTAATCTTAACAAAGGAGAGTTAGGAGGGAATATACTAAAGAACGTAATGCGGCCCCAAGGCAAGGCAAGGACTTGGGAAGAAACTGGAGAAAGCTTACCTGAGCCTTTGCTTCCTTTCTGGAATTTGTTTCTGCTGGGGCTTGTAATGTTTCTTTGTAAAGTGTTCTCCTTTTATCCTAAAGGTCGGGGACTTCCAGCAGGGCTAGCTGAAGTAGAGATGATTGAACGTGCCAGAGAGAAACGTGCATGGGAAGCCACTCTTCCACCTCTGAGTAATGATGCATTATTCAACAAAAGGAGGAAAATGATGAATGACATGGAAAGGAAGGAATGGGCCTTTAGAGAGCATGAAATTGAAAAGTAGGTACTCGATCATCAGTACTATTATTCCTTTACCAATACGTACTGTATGTGTTATCACAGTAGTTTTGGGTTTTTTTTTTTAAACACATCAAAGTATATTCCCTTTATATTTACACCACACCATGCAGGGAAGCATTAATCAATTCAACTGCAAAATACTGAAGTATCTAGAGACCTAGTTAGCAGCTCCCAAAACTGTATCATTAACCTGTCCCAAGAGAAAGAGAGGGTGAGGTCAGATGATTCAGGCACCTTTGCCTTGACTAGCAGGAAGGAATAGGGCTGCTGTGGCTCCAGTCCCCCGTGTGTTTTAGCTGAGTAAATATAGCTGCTTGGACTTGCCCATTATGACCACATCTCCAATGGCCTTTTCATCTGGACCTCTCTGCAGCCTTTGACCCTGTTGATCATCCTTTTCTCCTTGATACCCTCTTCTCTCTAGGTTTTTAGAGCACCACTCTCCCCTCATCCTCCCTGTACATATCTCAGTTTCCTTTGCTGGATCTACCTTCGTTTGTGCCTGTTAACTGTGGATAAATCAAGGGCTCTATCTTAAGCTTGGCCTAGACTGACTGATTAATAGCAAAAATAGTATTCCTAGATGCTTTAAGAAATTAATAATGGAATAGAGACTTGAACATTGCCCAGTTTAATTTAGTTCTTCAAAGTTTGATTTCCATGCTGTGGATTCTCCCTCTACCAACGCATGTTATAACTCCTTTTTACATTAGCAGATGGCCTTTGAGACTTGTTGTGGCCAAAATATCTACCATCCTGCCATGAATCTAGTGATAAACAGTTTTGAGTTTAGTCAGGCTTCTGGTTGTCAGCTAATACATTGTCTGTGCCCAAAGCTTTTCTAGGAAGTAGGCCTTGCAGAATTCAGGGTCTGTTGGTAAGGCCTTTGACCAGCCATGCATACCCCCACCCACAAGGAGGCATCAGAGGAGGACTTCAGTGAAGCTTTGTTTAAGTAATGAGAAGTAATTAGCATGTTAAAATCCATTTGCTGCATCCCCTTGGCAGGGGTAAGGGCGGGGTGCATATTTTGAGCCAGTTCCCATTGAACTGGTCCGTAAGGCTATTAGGGTAAATAGAATAAAAAGCAATAGGTAGTCCACGAGTACTTTTCCTTCAATAGATTTAACTCTTCTCAGTCACATGGATGGAAGGACCAGTAAGATTAGGCATGACAATTCATACCCAGCGGCAATGTTGCTGGATATTTATGATGGTGAACAAGCATGACTTTGCCATCACTTTTGTGATGGCTGCCCATATGATAGGGTGAGCAGATCTTACTTCCTCATTCACTTTAATATCCTAGCATATGGGGAGGTTAGGTGGTGCAGTAGTTAGAGTGCCAGGCCAGGAGTCAGGAAGACCTGTGTGACCCTGGGCAGATCACTTAACCCTGTTTTCTTAAATTTCCTTATCTGTAAATGACATGGAGAAGGAAATAGCAAACCACTCCAGCATCTTTGCCAAGAAAACCCCAAATGGGGCTCTTCACCTAGATTTTTCCTGACTTTCCGGATCCTATTGTCATTTATTTATCTGCCAGGGATATTCTTGGAAATGGAATTTACCATGGTGCTCCAACCTCCACATAGTTCTTTTGGTTTTTCTCTGGCATAGTCCCTCAGCTGAGCTTTAGAAGTTCAGGATCCCAATCAAGGATGTAGCAGAATTTAGAAGGAATTTTCTAATCCTGAATTAGATAGTTGTTTGGGACCATGAACTTTGAAGTTACTTTGGACACAGGGAGTTAAAAGAATACAGTTAATCACTGCCTGGTGACTCTCTGTCTGGTTTTTGTTGGCTGTCTTGCTAGCTGTAGCAGCTTGACTCTAGCTCCCCTCCACTAAAAGTGCCCAGGCCATCTTTGTGAAGAAACACCTTTCCCGTCCTTGTTCTGTCCTTAGTGGGAGGAGAGCAGCTTTGAAGAGCTGACGTTTAGGAGATGGAAATAGAGAGCAGTGATGAGAAATACCCAAGCACATACAACACAGGACCCGTCAGAGAGCAGGGATAGAATGCTCAGTACAAATTCCTGCTTCCCAGAAGAGATGATGGGCCACGTGGAGATCCACACAGTGATATCACCAGAGGCCTATAGGGTAGCTCTGTAGGGAACATCAGCGGTATTAGTAGACCTTGTCACGTGTGATGACACAGGATCATGTGTGATTTTGACATGTGTGCTCTCTAGCAATGTGCCCTGGCCACTGGGGTTCCTGGCATGTGCTCTTTCAGGCACATTTCCTGCCTGTTTCCCTTCCACAATATTCTTTGCTCACATATATTCTCTTTGTTCATATACTTCCCTGTGGCATGGCACTTGTGGAAGAGCATAGTCTACCTGTGCTTGGGAAATTTTTTCACCTTACTTTTTAATGAGTAAAGCAAGAATGCGCCCTCTTCCCACAATTACTTGATGTAGTTCCAAAAATGTTAGTCTTAGCAGTACACCAGGAGAAGAACATTAAAGACATATTTGCTATACTGTTTACTTAAATGTCTTTTGCTTTCAACTAATGCATCCCCTAGTTGGTAAAAGTTGATACATCAGTAGGGGCTCATTTGAGGCACAGAGTGCCTCAAACAAATGGGTCTTTAAGCTTTTCTTGGAGGCTCTCTCAGGGGGTGCTACATTCAAAATGTTTCTCAGATTTATTCCTTTCCCTGTATTCTCACAGCTGATGGACTCAAAGATAGGCCCCAATCACCTCACATTTCACACTTCATCTCTGCAAATTGAATTTCTTTCTATCTAAATCTATCTTGCTACTGTACTCTGCAACTTTCATGTCATCTTTCTGTCCCTTAAAAACCTGTAGGGCTTCTACGTTACCTTACAGGTCAAGTCTAAACTCCATGATTGAGTTCCACCCTACCCAGTCAGCCTTTGTTTCTTATTACTCTCTGCTCCAGTCAGGCCAGTCTCTTTGATGTTCCTTACATGCCATGTTCATTTTCTCCCCCTTTCCTCATACTGTTGCCCTTGTCTAAAATGTTCCATTCAGTCCTCCTGGCCTATCAAAAGTCCAAAGCCCCATCTCCTTCATGGACTCTCATGTCATCCAGTCTCTGAACTCCTCGATAGCACTTAGAAGCCATACAACCCTTAGACCTTTGCCATTCTCTGTTGTTCTCTAATTGTTTTGTATGTCTGATGTCCCTGACTAGATTGTAAATGGTTTGATAGGAGCCTAGATTTAGGACTAGATGAGACCTTAGAGATCTGGTTGGACTAGAATCTAACTCCTTAATTTTGAAAATGAAGGAACTGACATTGGCAGCAGTGAAGTCCCTCAGCCAAGGTAACAGAGGTCACATGTGGCACAGCCGACATTGAAAATCAGGCCTTCTGTCTCCAAAGCCAGAACTTTTCACCAGAAACTTTCTTTCTTAATTGGAGCTACCATCTATACTTACTAAATATCAACTATACTTAAACTTTTAAGTTCACGTGTGTTTTGGGCCCATCTAGATATGTATTTTGCTCAAGTAAATTTGATCATTCTGTAGTATTGGTGCCATACAATCAATAAGCATTTGTTTTTTGAGTGCCTACCCTGTACTGGACCCTGTGCTAAGCACTGAGTATACAAAGACAAAAGTGAGACAGTCCTTGCCCTCAAGGGGCTTATTTTCTTAAGAGAGAGTCATGTAAATATGTACATATGTGCAGTGTGTGTGTGTGTGTGTGTGTGTGTGTGTGTGTGTGTGTGTGCAGCAAAGTGACTCACTGGGTAGAGCACTGGGCCTGAAGTCAGGAAGGCTCATCTTCCTGTGTTCAAAATCTGGCCTCAGACACTTATTTGCCATGTGACCTTGGGCAAGTCATTTAACACTGTTTGCCTCAGTTCCTCCTCTGTAAAATGAACTGGAGAAGAAAGTGGAAGATCACCCCAGAATCTCTGCCAAGAAAACCCCAAATAGGGTCATGAAGAGTGAGACACAACTGAAATGACTGAACAACAAGAAGTGTGTGTGTTTGTGTGTGTGCTCGTAGTAGCTTTTGTCAAGGGGGAAGGAACTAGCTGGAGGGATTGGGAAAGTCTTTAGTTATAGATCGTGGCCCCTGTTCAGGTTCTTGAAGGAAACAAGGGGTTCCAAGAGGTAGTGCTAATGCAGGAGGTCATTCTAGGGCTGGAGGACAGCCAAGGCCAAGGCTAAGGCATGGAGACAGGAAGTGGGGTATATCTATTTTTAAAGTTGACTGATGTATATATGTGGATATGGGGTTATTCATTCATGAGCATGTGTGTATAGAAAGGTCTCTTCAGTGCAAAGTGCAGGAAACATGAGTCCAGATGGATAAACATTCACACAAGCCCTTACTGCCATCACTCAGAATGTCAGAGGAGGAGCCCAAAGACCCACTCTGCTAAGGCAGGGAGCTCCTCACTCTTTCTGTCCTTTCAGCCAAGTCTTTGCTTTTTTTTTTTTTCCAGCTAGACTTTGATTTTATTTGTAGAGGAAACTTCTGGTGAGGAAACCCCATCTAACAATGCATATGTACAAGTGTTTTGCTACTTTGATCGTATTAACAAGCTTCCTGGGGTGTAAGGGGCCAGGGTGGACAGGGAGAGAGCACTGAGAGGCCAAGTGGTCTGCCCAGTGTCACACAGCCAGGACATGTCAGAGGTGGCACGGAATCCAAGTCTTCCTTGCTACACACAGCCTCTCAGCCAAGTCTAATTCCAATGAAATACTTTTTTTGGGGGGGGGAGATACTGTATTTGTCTTCTGAATTATGCTAAAAATTATCTCTGGGTACGTCATCTCTCCTACATAGTCCTTGGAGCAGGGTTTCTTAGCTTGGGGTCCATGAACTTGTTTTTTTTTAAACAATTTTTGATAACTATTTCAGTACAATTGTTTTCCTTTATAATCCTTTGTATTTTATTTTGTGCATTTAGAAATATCATTCTTAGGAGTCCTTTAGGCTCCAACATGCTATCAGAGGGTTCCATGACACAGCAAAGTTAAGAACTCCTAACTTAGAGTAATTTCGTCCCTTTGGATAGATAGTGCAAAATTAGAGATATTTGGGTCTCAGAAGTGAAATAGCTAAAGAGTTTTGGACACTGAAATGAGACAGGCAAATAAATTTTATTCACTTAAAGCCTACAATATTCTCAAGAAATATTGTCCATTGATTGCCTTTTGATATGGATAGGGTATTATAAAATACAAAACATAAAGAAAGCCTAGGGGAGGCTAGGTGGTGCAGTGAATAGAGCACCTGCTCTGGAGTCAGGAGGACCTGAGTTTAAATCTGACCTCAGACACTTAACACACTGGCCATGTGACCTTGGGCAAGTCATTTAACCCTAATTGCCCTGCCTTCCCACCTCCAGAAAGAAAGAAAGAAAGAAAGAAAGAAAGAAAGAAAGAAAGAAAGAGAAAGAAAGCTTGGTGTACAGTATGGGGGGAGACAGTATGATTCACTGGGCAGCTCTTTACTGCCCTGTGGCAAACAACAATTGGGACTTTGGAACTAGTGAGGAAACCCTCAACGTTTCCAATAGATTTAAATCACTTGGTAACATTCCAGGAAACTGTGCTGACTAACCTGTTTTCTTCAGATACCAAATTAGGCAAGACCACCCACAAAGAATTTCTCATCATTTGAACAAGGAATCCACCAGATTTAGGGGCAACTAATGCTTCTACATATGCCAAGATCCAATAATGAACTTCCTCAAAAGTGGGTAGGGTTCCACCTAGTTAACTTTACCACCAGCTAAAAGTCATGCCACAGCTTTCTTAACCTGGAGGGATTTTGAGAAGATTCCATTTCAGCTTTTTCAGTGTACTGCCTAGGAGCCCACAAAGTTATTTTTTTATATTATATTGTCCCTGATACTCTCAATGGCAGCTTTGGGATGGTTGGTTCTTTCTTCAGTGTAGAAGAGAATTTAAGTGAGTGATTTTTGCAGTGTCTGAAATGCGACCTGTTTTAGCCTGACCAGATGAGTGGATCCATGTTTAGGCTTCAATTACAAGGTGCTGGAAGTGGTTACAGGAGAAAGATGTGCAGGGACAAGATGTGCTAGGAAGGAACACCAACCAAGTGGAAAGCAGCAACCTTCCCTGCCAGCCTTGAAGGAGAAGTCACATCCATTAGAGCCAGTCCCAGGCCCCATTTTTCTCCACTTTGGAGTATGCTGTGGGCCCCACTGACCATCAAGCAGATTGAATGAGTGGGTAATGGGCAGGACAATTGTCCTTACACCAACCTGTCCAAAAGACTTCCTTCAGGGGAGAAATTCTCACACCCTTTAGGAGCTAAGTGAGAAAGTACTGACCCCTGGGTTTTTTCAATGAGGCTAATTTCCATAATAAGACCTATCCTGAAAATAAGCCCTCCCCTTACTGTGTAAGATTCCTCTAAAATAAGCCCTATTGAGATTGCTACTGTAGTGAAGGTGATCCCCTGCGCTACACGCTACATTATGGTACCCTCTGTATGCACCGTCTCCCCCCCCCGTGAAATGCACGCCGCCTCCGAGCTGCATCCAATCAGAGCTGCAGCAGTGAGTGCGTCATCCTGTTCTTCCCCAGTGATTTGCTTATTGAATAAAGATACATTTTTTTGTTCACATTTACCTGTTTATTAAAATTGCTGTCAATGTTCATTAAAATAAGCCCTCTGGTGTCTTTCTGTCCAAAAAAATAATAAGACAGTGTCTTATTATCGGGGAAACACGGTAGTATAGAAGAATACAGCCAAGCCTTTGACTGCTAGGGTCTTTTTCACTATTTAATATTTTTTTTTATTATTTATATTCACATTTTAAAAAGTACTTTTAAAATTATTATTTGTGTAAGTATTTATCATCTCTCCCTCCTAAAGTAATACATTGCATCCCACCGAACAATTTTTTAAAACCCTCAAAACAAATGGGCATAGTTTAGCAAAACAATATGTATATTGACCAGGTCCAGGAATCCATGACTCGTTCTGGATTTTAAGTCCACTATCTCTTTGGCAAGAGGTAGGTGGTATTTGCTGTTATTTTAAGATGAAATACTACCTAGGTTGGCCTTTCCCAGGATATCTGCAGGGGGAAGGAGCTAGATGAAGGTGATCCTGAGAAACAAATTTAAAAAGAAAAGCCATATGTAAAAGGTAGTTAGTTAACTATTTTATTTCTGGTGAGATGGGGAGGAAGCTAGAACAGGAACTTCTGTTGAGATATGCCTTCCATCTTGCTCATTATGGAGCCATAATGCCGTATGCCACATATGCTGACAATTGTTGGAGTCATTGGAGTCAAGTTGTGGAAACATGCTTGGAAAAAGTGTTGATGTGATCAAGGACATAATTATTAACCTCAGGGAAAAAAAAACACTAATCCAATGATTTACATATCTTTTCTTTGTTGTTTCAACAATTACTGCTAAAAATTTCACTGTGAAAAATAGGGGCAGATGGACTTGTACAAGCATTTTTTTCTACATCTTATAGATTTTGTTAAAACAAACAAACAAACAAACAAACCTTGAAGCAAAAAACCATGAAGGGAATTGCAAGCTGCACATGGCTTTCATTTGTGGTTCCTAGTTCTAAGGAAAGGACAAAAAGCCTGGAGCAGAAGGACTCCCATCTTGACTCTAAGTACATCCTCAAGCACTTCATGTATGAAACAGCAAAGACAAGCTAAATGTTCACCCTGATGACATTAAGCTAACACAAACAAAAAACCAAACAAACCCCAAAATCAAACCATTGGAAGGCATCACTGGTCAAATAGGAAAGGATATTTGTGCTTCTGAATGGTAGCTTGTATGTCATTAGGTAGCTTGTTGATACAGTAGATAGTCGAGTCAGGAAGAACTGAGAACTGAACTCTCAAAATCTGCTTCATCTATATCAGATACGTGCATGTATGACCCTAATCAAGTCACTTACCCTTTCTCAGCCTCCGTTTCCTCATATGTAAAATAATAATAGCTCCTATCTCATAGAGTTGTGTGGATGAGATAAAACACAAAGCAAACCTTAGAGTTCTCTCACTCTTTCTCATCTATCTATATCTGTACTTAACATAGATAGATATAGATATACACACATACATATATTTTACTTTATATATAGTGCTCTCTATATACATGTGTGTGTGTACATGTGAAAGCTAGGTATTGTTATTATCCTGAGCAGTCGATAACTTCCAAGTAATAGCAACTGCAGAAATGAAATCTCTCATAGCTCTAAGAAATGACAAGCAGGATGCTTTCAGAAAAAACCTGGAAAGACTTACATGAATTGATGCTGAGTGAAGTGAGCAGAACCAGGAGAACAGCAGTATTATATGCTGATGAACTGTGAACGACTCAGCTGTTTCAGCAGTACAATGATTTAAGACAATTTCAAAGGACATGATTAAAAATGCTCTCCACCTCCAGAGAAAGAACTTGATGAATTCTGAGAAATGAATTCTAAATAGAAGCATACTTTTTTAAACTTTATTTTTCTTGTCTTTTTTTTTACTATTTTCTTTCACAACATGTCTAATATGGAAATATGTTTTACACAATTGCACATGTATGTCCTGTATCAAATTACTTGCCTTCTTAGTGAGGGTTATGGGAGGGAGAAAATTTGCAGCTCAAAATTTGAAAAAAAAATGTTAAATATTGTTTTTACTTGTGATTGGAAAAAAAATTTTTAAATAAAAAAAGAAACATCTCATGAATTGACAGGGCAAAACATTAGATCAATGCCATATATCTCCTTCAATTCTTGCTAGAAAAAGGAAAACCTTTTGAAATTAGTTGTCAAATAACAGTTTGTAACTTAATAAGCATTATGCTGATATTTGAAGACTCATTTTTCAGGAGAAATAGTTATCAGGTAAAATTTATCAAGTTAATCTTGTGTTTTATGTTCTAACTATTTTAACTGTATACTCAGTTAACAGTGATAATAGCCAAAGCGATGTATAAGGTAGAAAAAGTCTCCGAAATTGTTAGGAACAGAAGGAAAATCTTGGGGACATCTAGATTTATATTCTGCTGCTATCTGCAAGTTGTTCCTTTAATAGGTAATGCTGCAGAATTAATGAAATAAACTTTGATGCTAAAATTCCCCATGACTGACTGCTTACCAGAACCAATATCTCAACTGAAAATTGCAGTCATTATTGATTTCATGTCACAGATTCAAGCAATGTATAATAATAAATTCTTTAAAAATCTCTAGTCATATACTAAACACAGTGGTCAGAAGTTCCTAATCTGCCCTCTGGTACACACACCACATGTACATTGTCTTTGATTGCCACTTAGAACGGTCAGGAGAGAAATAACAAGAGAATGGTTGAGTTGAAATGTAATGCACCTGGAGTGACCATATTCTTCTCCTAAGGGTTAGGGAATGGACCTGCGATTTCATTAGCAGAGAGACCTGGCACGTGAAGAAACTCCCTCTACAATGCAGTTCAGCACCTTTTCTTTGTGACTCATAGTCTCAGAGTTGCCTAAAGGAGAGGTGTCAGACTTAGGGCTGGACACATGTGGCCTGCAAAACTCCTGAATGCAAGCAAACCAGATTAAAATGTAATAGAGGAGTGTTTAACCAAATAAAAATGAAATACAATATAAATAGTAATTTGCTGTTTTCTAAGTCATTATGGGGCTCGCAGGAAAGCATTCCTATTTCTGCCATTTTGTCTCAGAGACAAGACTTGAACTCTTGTCTCCCTGGCTCTGAGGTCAGCTTTCTACTTTCTATGCCACATTGCTTCCCTTCAACCAATTGGTGAAATTGTACCAACTAGCCAATAAACTAGTCATCACTTTGGGCTGTTTCCTCCCTCTCTGATGCCCCTGGAGCATGGAGGCTTGCTGCATTGTTAAAGGCTATGGCGTGGGATCACAAGCCTGGCAGGTCCTACTCCGCTGGAAAGTCTTAGATTTGATATGGTTAGCAACTGATTCTGTTTCTGTCTTCTGAGGATCAATCAGCCTAGCAGAGTTGGTAGCATATTGGGTGCAAGGTGATGATGGGGTAGGTGAGTAGATGTATAGTGTATTGCTCAAGAACCAAATGAGTCTTAGACAAATTGTGATCTGCATTAGAGGAAGGAGTGTGTACCCTGAATAATTTCAATTATCGTTGTGATCATCAGTAATGAAATTACTTCTATACAAATGTATAGAAATGACAAGAATTAAGAACTTTGAAGTCTCAGAAGCAAGGCTAAGAAATTAACACAACTGGATCTCCCACTTAAGTAACCCAGGTCAGTACTGCCCCAGTACTGATGTCATAAGTGTTTCCTCATGATATCCTTAAAGTGATATTTACTATATCCCTAGTGTTGTTTACCTGAAAATACTTCTTTTTTACCAATTTTTTTTTCAAATTTTATTTCCAGGTCCATGTTCTCTCTCTTCTGTCTCCATGCTTCCTTGCTCCCAACCACAATTAAGAAAGCAAGAAAAATAAAATCTCTATCACTAACAGTGTATAGTCAAGTAAAACAAATTCCTACATGATGTTGTTTAGTCATTCAGTTGTGTCTGACTCTACCTGACTTAATAGACATTGTCCATGAGGTTTTCTTGGTAAAGATACTGGAGTTCTTTGCCATTTCCTTCTCCAGTGTGTCTCCATTTTACAAATGAGAAACTGAGGCAAATAGGGGTTAAATTACTTGCCCACGGTCACACAGCTAGTAAGTGTCTGAAGCCAAATTTGAACTCAGATCTTCCTGACTCCAGACCCAATGCTCTATCCACTGAACACCTAGTTGCCGTTAAAATTCCTGTGTAGGCCACATTAAAAAAAATACATCAGTGTGCTCTCAAAGCCCATCCATCATCTCTCTATCAGGAAGGTGGATAATATATGTTTCATCACGAATCCTTTGGAATTGTAGTTGGTCACTGTGTTTATCAGAGTTCCTAAGTCTTTCAAAGTTATTTATCTTTCTAATGTTTTTATTATATAAACTGTTTCCTGATTCTACTCACTTCACTTTGCATCAGTTATACAAGTCTTCCCATGTTTCTCTGAAACCATCCCCTTCATCATTTCTTTCAGTACAATGGTATTCTATTATGCTCATAAATCATAACTTGTTCAACCATTCCCTGATTAATGGGTACCCCCTCATTTTCCAATTCTTTGCCGTCAAACAAAAGTGACTATAAGTATTTTTGTTCACATGGATCCTTATCCTCTTTCTTTGATATCTTTGGGGTTATATATCTAGTAGTGTTATTTCTGGGTATTCACAGCTTAATGACTTTTGGAGCATAGTTCTAAATTACTTTCCAGAATGGCTAGACCAGTTAACAGTTATGTCAGCAATACATTAATATACTTATTTTTCTATAATCCCTCCAATATTTATTTTCCCTGTTTTTGTCAGTTTTGCTAATTTGATGGGTATAAGATGGAACCTCAGGGTTATTTTGCATTTCTCCAGTTAGTGATTTTGGAGTATTTTTCCATATGGCTGTTGATAGCTTGGATTTCTTCCTCTGAAAATTACCCTATTCATATCCTTTGACCAGTTTATCAATTGGGGTATGGCTCTTATTTTTACAAATTTGAATTAGTTCCTTCTATATCTTAGAAATGAAAGTTTTATCAGTCAAACTTGCTGCAGAAATTTTCCTCCATATTTCTTCCATTTACCAAAATATTTTCTAATTTTAGCTTCACTGATTTTGTTTGTGTAAAAACTTTTAAATTTTAAATAACCTGACAATTATTAATATCACAGACTTGAGGGACTGAAAAGATACTTTATCAAAGAATCATAGCATTAGAACTGGGAGACACCTCAAAGGTCATCTTTTCAAAATCTCAAATTTCCTTCTAAATAAGGTTGCATCATCCTGGAACATGTTATGTTTTGGGAAAAGTTTGCAGTTTTACAGGAAATAATGCTTTGAACAAGATTGTTGCTAAACATGAGGTATTGAGTACATAGCCTCACACTTTCACAGTTTGGAGAGACAGATGCCTTATTACAAAAAGACACTGAAGATGCAGAGAGGCATCTGGTTAGTGTGGAGACAATTCCTACAAAATGAAACACTTGTCAAGCCAAAGGTTTATGTGTGCAGAAGGTCAGTGTTTCTTACAGATCTGCCTCCAGCTATATCTCCATTAGATGATGCAGTGTAAGATTAATGGGATTTAAGTTTGGGATGGGGGGAACCAACCAAAAATAGGCCTCACATGGAGCCCATTAAGGCAAGCTTGCTTAGGGGAGGCTTGCTTGTAGGAAGGCTTTCACAACTTTTGTTAACTTCTAATTAGGCACTGAGTCTTGAGGGTTGTGATACCTTTTGGCTCTGAGATGTGTATATATATTCTGAGTTGGTATTTTACTTTGGGGGCTCGCTTATGAGAAGGATCTTGTGATTCCCTGGTGAAGATTCTGAGTAGCCATATGTTCAGAGCTCCCTGACTACTCAGATGTAACAGATCTCTGATCCAGGGATGTATATAAAGTATATAGTTGATTCAGGCAGTCAGAGCCCTGTCTGTTGGTCTTTATTTCTCTGCTTGTATTTTCTCTGTTTGTAATTTCTCTGAAGTTCAGGGTGCTTACTTTTCCCCTGAACTAGTGAATGTAATTTAAAAAGATTGTTGACCCCTTAAACAGCTATCTTTCCTAGTAAAGCACATCTGAGAATCTGTGCTAGCAGCCATCCTGGGTATGCCAGTGTGATTGCTGCTATATGCAGTCAGTGAGCCCTCCCTGCTATCAGAGAATCACTCTTTAGAGTTTTTTTCTTGTTGAATCTAAACCTGGGAAGAAGTTGAGAATGCTTTGCAATAAATTGCACACACTTTTATGAAAAGAATAGAAAATCATTTAGCTGCAAAACATTTGAGATGCAAAAAAGTTCTCAGTAATCTGCTGTTCTTTCTGCCAGCAATTAAAGCTATCTCACAAGGAATTTTAAATGAATTTAAAATATTAAAATCAGAAAAATATGTTGTATTGTTTGAATGTTTCTACTTCTAATTGTGGTTAAATTTTTATTTTACTAAATTTTCCCCTATTTCTTCCCAGGAATTCATACTACCTTCATAACATTATTTTTAGCAGTGACATGGAAGAAAGCTTGGTTGCCATGCCTGTCATGTTTGCAAATGATACAAAGCTGGGGGTGGGTGACTGAGAGGTATCAGATACAAGATTTTAAAAGTTTGTTTTTTTGTTTTCTTTTTAAAGCAATCGGGGTTAAGTAACTTGCTCAAGGTAACATGGCCAGTTATTTCTGGGTGTGGTGCTGAGTACCTGAGCCCGGATTTGATCCAGGTCATCCTGACACTGGAGCCGGTGCTCTTACTTGCTGAGCCACCTGGCCGCCCAAGATTTTAAAAGTTTTAATAAGCTAAAGCTAATAAGGTAAAATGTAATGAGTGAGTAGAACCACGAGATAGTTTGTGTAATAACAACATTGGAAAGATAAATAACTGAAAGACTGAAGAACTCTGATAAATACAATGACCAACCACAATTCCAAATTCCAGCCTATACTTGGGTTAAAAACAATCAATTACACAAATACAGGACAAGGAAGTGAGGCTAGACAGTAGTTCATATGAAAAAAAACCAAGGGGTTTTAGTGGACTCAGAGCTCAGAACGAGTCAACACTGGGACATGGCAATCTCCAAAGCTAGCAGGGGCTGAGGCTGGGGGCTAAGAAGGAGAGAGAGGATGTCCAGAACAAGGGAGGTGACAGTCCCTATAGGGGACGGCTCTGGTCAGGACACATCTGGGATGTCATGTTCACATCAGGATGTCCAGTTTTGGAAAGGACTTTGACAAGTTGTAGTGTATCAGTAGGAGGATGAGTGGGATGGAGATGGGCCTGGGAAATGGTCACATAGGGATCATTGGAAGAATCTGGAGAGGTTTAGCCTAGAGAAATGAAAGTTGTTGTTGTTGAGTTGTTTTCAGTCATGTCTGACTCCCTGTGACCCTTTTGGGGTTTTCTTGGCAAATATGAGTGGTTTGCCATTTCCTTACAAAGGAGGAAACTGAGGCAAGCCTGCTTAATCCTGGTTAAGTAGCAATGACATAATTCTTCAAGTACTTGAAAGGCTTCTATGTGAAACAGGGAATAGATGTGTTTTTCTTAGATCTTGAGGATAGAATTAGGTTATAAAGACACTGATTTAGATGTTTAAAGATCTTTTCTAATTTTTCAGAAGTCAGTAGGTTCTTCTCATGAGAAATGTTCAAGTAGAGACTAGATAGTTGTTTAGGATGATGTTGAAGAGAATGTTTCTCTCTAGGTGGAGGTTGGGCTGAACGACTTCTGTGGTTGTTTAATCACTTTCAGTCATATCTGACTTTTCATGGCCCCATTTGGGGATTTCCGGGCAAAGATACTGGAGTGGTTCGCCATTTCCTTAGGTACCAGGTACAGAGATATTCTTAGGTAAGTATGTGCTTAGGCTCAAGCTTTTCAAATTGAATTCCCTGGCCCAAGGCCAGGAAATAGTCTCATTGAATGAAACTTCACTGAAGTTTGTGGTGAGCATTTCCTTTTTGTTGTTCAGTCATTGCAGTAGAGTCCAGCTCTTCATGACCCCCTTTTGGGGTTTTCTTGGCAAGATACTGGAGTGGTTTGCCATTTCCTTCTTCAGCTCATTTTATAGAAGAGAAGACTGATATAAACAGGGTTAGGTGACTTGCCCAGGGTCACACAGCTAGTAAGTATAAGTGAGTCTTCCTGAATCCATACCTGGTGCTCTATCCATTGCACCACCTACCTGCCCTAATAAATGACCTCTGGAGGCCTTTATATCTCTGAGATTCTATGATTGTAGGATATATAGGTTTTGCTAAAAGACAAAAAGGCTGAATCAATGAACAGAACAGAGATTTGAATTCATGTCTTTTTTTATCTTACTCCCCCATTCTTTTTTTTTCTTTTTGGAGGGCAATTGGGGTTAAGTAACTTGCCCAAGGTTACATGGCTAGTATTTTTGTGTGGGTGTTGTGTCTGAGGCCAAAACCGAACTCGGGTCCTCCTGACTCCGGGGCCGATGCTCTACTCACTGCGCCACCTAGCCACCCTCTCCCATTCTTTCTGGTGGTTATAATAGTTACTTATCATTATTTTATTTATTCCAGACTAACTTGTAGTATTTTGCTACTAAAATGAGCTTTTGCCATGCACTAATTTACTAGTTAATCCATATCCATATTTGAATGTTAGTCATCCTTGAAAATAGCAGTGGCAGTTAATGCCACACAATGGCATTAAGACGGGAAAACAAAAACAAGATACTCCCCAACGGGATCTGTGGTAGATCCAGAACCATAAGGGCTAGGGACATGGCATAGCCTTCTTTGGTAATACTTGAAGTCCTTAGTAGACAGCTGGAAGAAAGATAGAGAACTTTAGAACCAGAAGGGATCTTTGGGGTAGGTACTCCAATAAATCCCTACTCATTGGTTGATTTCCCCAATGACCTATAGCAAGAGTAACCTAAGCTTTTTCCATATTAAGAGGGTGAGGAGGGAGCAGCAAAGATTTTTTATCCATGGAAATTATTTTCTAGTGACCTTGCATTATAAGAATCTCCTTGTTCTGATTTGTTGATGTAGTCAAACCCTGACAGCTGCAAAAGAGTATAGGATTTTAATTAGGTCAGTACTAGATCAATTCAGGGTATGAGTTTAAGCTTTCTTCCATGGAAATGTCACATAACAAAATACATAATTGACAAATGAGTGCTAGCCAAAATAAAGGGAATAATTTTTGACAGGAACTCCTCTGCACTTTATTGGAGGATTCCTATTTGAGATGTCATATGTTTGTATATTTGTCATTTAAAGACTGCAGGAACTTCAGCTAGAGGTCCTCAAACATTTATTGAAGAAGCGTGAAGATGATCAGAATGAGGTGAATATAAAGCGTTTAAATGCCCAGTGGTCTGAACTTCAGGAAGAAAAGGAAGAGAAACTGTCACAAATTAGACACACACATGTATCAGGTAATTTGTGTCCTAGGAAAGATCATGGAAATTGAAAAATTGGGTTGAAATAAGCTCTCAAACTGACTGTATAATTAAATATGCTGTTGGTTTTTTTTTTTAATCATCTTAGTGTACACAATCAGAGCTGGGAAATGGATAGTAGTTTATTGTTAAAAGTCAGAAAGGAAAAAAGGCAAAAATTGAATTCTAGAAAAAATCTATCAATAATTACCTGGGTTGTTTAAATCAGGAGGTGGAAGCGTAGTGGACAGATGCCCACCACAGAGTTTCCCTCATTTGGGTACTGGAGTTCCAGACGATTAACCTTACCAGGTGGCAAGACCAGAGGTGAAGTTTGTACAATAAAGAGAAAGTAGCCAATGTGAATCTTTAGTTAGGTTTTAAGTGTGTATGGCAGTGACTTTCTTCTGGTTACAGAGCAGTACTAAAAATGCTTCTCCCAACTCTTCTCTCAGGGAAAGATTTAAGCTTAAGGTTGAAATTTATATTGTGTTCAGCTACTTCTGAAGCTCCTGCTGTGGAGTCAGATTAAGTAACATCCACCTTTTTAACAGTTGACTAGCCCATGAGGCTTTATATAGGTATAAATTTTGGTGAAAGAGAAGGATCCCTGAGACTTTCATTTTTGTATCTTTAGTGTATAGCATTTGTAATATGTACTTAATAAATATTTCTTGAATTTAGCTTTCACCATGTGAATACACTAGAATCAGACTTGTCTCCCACGTGATGATATGGTTTTGAATGTCACATACATGACTTTCAGCATAGTATTGCAAAATACGCTAAACTCAAACATCATATTCCTCTACATAAAATGCTTGTTGAAAGAAAAATAGGTGTAAATGAATGATGTAAACTAAAAATAAATATAAATTTTAATTTTAAAAAATAAAAAAATAAAGTGGAGAGCCCTTACCTTACAGAGCTGTAAGGATCAAATGAAACAATAATTGTTAAGTGCTTAGCACAGTGCCTGTTACATAATAAAAAAAGAAAAGAAAAATAAGTGTAACTGAGATTATTGTTGGACATTAACTATAACATTGGTCATGACTCTTGTTTAGTTTGGGAGGTGGTCTTTGGGTAAATTTAGATATGGTTTGTTAGGTAACCACTTTTAGAACAATATTTTTGAAGCAGTTTCTCATGGAGATGTATTGTATTTCAGCAATCAGAAAAATGATGACAAAAGGAAGAAATGTAGAGGGAAAATTTGAGAGAAGAAACATTATTAATGAATATAATGATTATGCATCTCAAGTCTACGGACCTCTTTCTCGATTGGGTCGCTTTCCAGACAGAAATTCAGAACGTTTTGTTGTCAAAAACCACTTTCTTAACACCTATGAGGGTAAGTCATCATGAAAAATTCAAGTATATAAGTGTAATAGACTAACATATGTTTTTAACAAACTATAGGGGTAACACACTTAAAAGGAAGCTCAATATAAGAAAGCCATAGCTGTGGAAAAAATAATATGGAATATGGAAATTATTCTTTTAAATGTATTATTATTTTGAAGAACAGAAACTCTTGCTCAGGAAAAGCTTATAAAATATGTGCATCAGGTATACTAATAGTAACAACCCAAACCAAAGAAACTGAAGAAAAATGTACTCCTTTAGAAGGAACAACTAAGGGCAGCTAGGTGGCACAGTTAATAAAGCACCAGCCCTGGAGACAGGAGGACCTGAGTTCAAATTCGGCCTCAGACATTTAACACTTACTAGCTGTGTGACCTTGGGCAAGTCACTTGACCCCAATTGCCCTAACTTCCCCCCTCCAAAAAAAAGCAAAAAAAAGAGAAGGAACAACTAAAAGTTCGTGGGGAGTTGGGGTGGGGTGGGGGGCTTTGAGGAGGTAGTTAAAAGATAATGTGGACCCTGGGAGAAGAGACAGTCATAAGTTTTTCTTCAAGGTGATTGAAGCAGAGTATCTCCTTATAAAGCTCCTTGAGTCCACCAGGAACAATTTGATTCTCCGTACTTGATGTCTACAGACTGTTCCACCTCCTCTAACTTTAGCCAACCATCTAACAGATTTGTGCCATTGCATTCGAGAGAGATCTAGCAAAAAACAAAAACAAAACTATAAAGAAACTTGTACAAATCTGTCACCACTACTTAAAAAACAATTCAGAGAGCAAGTCCAACTGACAGTGAATCAATAGTTAATAATAATGAAGGCTCACATACATAGTGGACTGACTAACTTCTTTTGAGTGATATAATAATAATGTTTCAGAGTTTTTTTTAATTTTTTTATTAAAAAAATTTTAAACATGACTTTTTACATATTCTTAATTCTTTTAATTTTTATTACACCCAAAATTATTAGATACAAAAATTGTTTTGATTTTTATTACATTCCCCATTGTTTGTTTGTTTGCTTTGTGAGATTGCATCTTCAGTTTTATCATCATGGAAAAAGATGATTACATTTAAAAAAGTTTTCTCTACTGCCACCTGTTCAGGAACAGATTGTATTGTATTGTATTGTAGTGTGACATTATGGAATCATATAGTCATAGAGTTGGAAGGATCTTGGAAGTCATTTGTTCTAATCTATACCTGAAGCATGAATTCTCCTCTGTATCAAACACTCATTTGAACACTATATTTCCCCTTTCAGAATCATCCAAAAACGAGATGGTAAGAGAGTTTAATTCTTGAGAGCCTCTCTTCCCTTGAATCAATCTCTCTTTTAGACTCCCAGGCTTCAGGATCATAGCAATTTTTTCTTTGAATTTTTAAAAATCTGCTTACTTAAGTAAAAGCTGGGGTACACATCCCCAAAGTTCTTCTCTATCACAAGAGCCAGATAGTATGGTCACTCTTAAAGTTTCATTTGTCCAGCTAGTTTCTTCCTGTTGGTCCATATCAGTTTCGCCACAGCAGGGGTGGAGATGTAGCTTGGATCGCACAGAGTACCTCATATGGTCTTGACAATTTGGGCCAAGGCAGAATCTAGAGTCTAGCTTAGACCCAGACCCAACGTGTTGCTCACAGTCTGCCTTCATGCAGTAGCTCTTGGGCCCATCCTCCAACTCAAACCCAACACACTACCTCCTCCCCAGGAGCCATCGGCTCCTAATTGGTGAGGCATCTCTATCTGTCCCAGAACCAGACCCAGACCCAGTACACTGCCCTCCCACCGTTTAATACTCTACTATAGCTCTTCTTCTTTTCTGTCGCCTCCTTCTTCCAACTCCCCTTTCCCCCTCACTCTCTGTAACTGTACTCACAATACCATTCATTTTTCCATGCCCAGCCTTGACTCTGTAGTTGACCATTTTAATGTTTTTTATTAGCTAGCTGCTTCCATCAAATCAGAGGATCATAGATTTAGAGCTAGATTATGGTCCTTCAGACTGCATCCTTGCTGCCTCTCTCTGCTTCCTTCCTTGAACTCTTGAGCTCTTCTTCAAAGCACCATAACCAGTGGGGGGCAGTGGGAAGGTAGGAGGAAAATATCCTCCCTGGATCCCTGTAGCAGCAAGCACCCTAGCATACCCAGGATGGCTGCAAGCACAGGTTCATTGATCTGCTTTTCTAAAGGAAAGCAACTCAGAAAGGGTTACAATCTTACTTTAATCAGTCAAACATATATCATTTACCTAGTTCAGAGGAAAAAGTCAGCACTCTGAACTTCAGAGAAAGTACTCATAGAAGTTACAAGCAGGCAAAAATACAGACAGAGAAAATAACACATTTCAACAGACAGGGTTTCCAGCTGTCTGATCATCACATCCATCCCTAGTTAGTCACCAGAGAGAGAAGAGCCAACATCTGGGTTTTCAAAGCTGTGGGGCTCAACAGCTGCCCAGAGTCTCATCAAATCACGCAACTCTTCCCAAAGTGAGCCCCAAAGCAAAACCTCATCTCAGAGGTAAATATAGCCCTCTCCAGCATCAGAGAACAGCACACCCTCATGACTCACTTGACTACAAGTAACAAAAGTGCCTTCCTGAAAAACAAGCCTCCCTTTTACAAGCTTCTCCTGTGGGCTCTGCTCCACTCTTCAGCAAATTTCTCCCACCCAAGGCTCCATGTGACCACATGCAGGCTATTAGGGGGGCAGGGTTTGCTTTCAAATCAGGGAAAGTCCTCACATTCACTCAAGCCTGTTTAAGGGGCAGGGAAGGTCTTCAGATTGCCATTCCCATGATATTTCCCCACCCCAAAAAGAGAAGAGCCGCTAGTTCTTGCTTGTGTGCTGTCTCTGCTTAGCTCAGTTACAGGTCCTGGATATGTTTAGTAAGCTCACTTTTTTTAAAGTGACCAGAGGCATGGCCAGTCTTCTTCCTTCCTAATTCTATCAAGGAGAACTTAATAGAATAAATAGGGTAATGGGACATTAGTACCTTGTTAATACATCAAAATTTCATACTTTGTTACCTTCTTTACTTCCTGAGATTGCCTAAGTCTTCACACTTAGTTTAACACCCTCTTAATGAAGCTTACTTCCCAAACTAGGAGAAATCAGTTGGTCATTGTGATAGGTGCTAAGTCCTAAGGGCCTGTTCTACTGTAGGTTAAACTAGTTTTTCTTTACAAGATATCATAACTGCCCTCAAGACTTAAGTCATGAGTTTAAAGGGTTAGGCCAATTAATATGGATTCTGGGTGGCCTAAGTACAAAAATCCCTGGTTTCAACAGAGTCCACAGTATCTCTCTCATCCTTTTGAGCAGCTGTCAGGGACAACACAGTGGCTGAGAAGCTATACCAAGTCGAATCAAAACTACATACTGTAATGGAATGTAAATTTTTAAGATCTTCCCTGCCCCTAGGCTAAAGTACACCTGGAGCCTGGGGTGGGAGGCTTGTTTTTCAGTAGATACTTTTTGATTGGGCGGTGAGTCAATAAGGTTGTTACATTCTCTGAGCCAGGAGAAGGCTATCTAAGCCCCGATGTGTAGCTTTGTTTTGGGGCTCACTTTGAGAAGTGTTCTGTGATTTGATCAGATGAGACTCCGGGAAGCGGTTGTTGAGAGTCCCCAGGCTTTGAAAAACCCAGATGTTGATTTGGTATGGATGTAATGGTTGGACAGTTTGGAAATCTGTCTACTTGATCTGTTTCTCTGTCTTGATAATTCTGCCTGTATACTCTGAAGTTCGGGGTGCTGACCTTTTTCCCCTGAACTAGGTAAACGATATATGTTTGACTGATTAAAGTAAGCTTGTTAACCCATTTTGAGTTGCTTTCCTTTATCAAAGCAGATCCAAGAACCTGTGCTGGCAGCCACCCTGAGTACACCTGGGGTGCTTGCTGCTGCACATACTTGTTAAATAATTATCCTTCCCTTATCCCGAATATTCTTCCCCTGCTATGGATAAGTGAATCTCCTTTTGTTAACTGTGAGATGTTCTAAGAGTCTTCCTTATCTCCAGTCTGAGCTACCTGAGTCAGGCTTAGCCTATTACAGTTGGGGAGCAACACTCCTCCCTTCCTCCCTTTTCTCATCTTCACGTTTAAGCATTTTTTTTTCTCTCCTAGTTCCTCGAATAGTGTGGTAGGTACAAAGGGCATTAATTAATAAGCATTAATTCAATGAATGTTATATCAAATTCCTTCTTTTTCATGTCTTTTGTTCTCCTAGGATTACTTGAACTTGAGGCCTCCCTCCCAGATTTTGTAACACAGCCTCGGATCAAAGCTCCAAAACCCAAAGTGATCACCACAAAGAGTAAATTTCTCAAAAGGTCAGCAAGAATGGATCTTGAGTTAGCTGAGGTTCACCAGGTACACAGCAGCCACATTTTCTTTTCTTACAAATGACTCTTTTTTTTTTTTTAAAGCAATCGGGGTTAAGTAACTTGCTCAAGGTTACACAGCCAGTTATTTCTGGGTGTGGTGCTGAGTATCTGAGCCCGGATTTGATCCAAGTCATCCCGACGCTGGAGCCGGTGCTCTTACTCCCTGAGCCACCTGGCCGCCCCTAAGCAGTTGGGGTTAAGTAACTTGCTCAAGGTTACACGGCCAGGTGTTTCTGGGTGGGTGCTAAGTGTCTGAGCCCGGGATTCGATCTCCAGGTCATCCTGACACTGGAGCCGGTGCTCTTACTCGCTGTGCTACCTGGCTGCCCCACAAATGACTCTTAACTACCCCTAGATCTAGACTATGATATTGCCTGTGTAGTTCATGCATTTGGAACAAGTTACTCATGATGACGCCACCCCACAGTGAGATTAGAATGTGGTAACCCCATAATGGGAGATGAAGCCAGAGACCAGTTAATATGTAGCTGGAGTTATGCTGTGTTTCAGGACCTGGGGTGGGAGGAGAAATGAGGATGGGGTGGGGGAGGGCCAAGGAGAGGGAGGAAGATGTTGCTTTGCCAAATGGAATTTCCAAGGGATTATTGGATCTGAGATTTAGAGTTAGAAGTCACCTCAGATGTTATCTAGTTTAACCCCCTTATTTTACAAAAGAGGAAACTGAGGCCCAGAGAAATGAAATCCATTCCTTAAGGTTACCCAGGCAGTAACAGTAAGTAGGGGAGTCAAGAATTTATGTTTCTCTGGGAAGAAAGGGTGCAGCTTTGTTGTGGACTGTTCCTCTCTAGGTGAGGTTTCTGAAGATACAAAACTCTCTTGCTCTCTTGGCTTCCATTATACTTCTTGTCTTTCCTTCACAAACCTCCTTGGAGGTTTTCCCTAATCAGGAGAATAGTCCATAGTTTCTGAAAGATAAAAAAGTTATGGATGGGGCACGGGAGGAAGAAGGTGTGAGATAATGGAATAGGAAATAGTGCTAAACTCTAAGCCTTTTGTTAAACTACATTTTTAAACCTTTGATTAGGTGTATTATAGTAAAGCTCTAGCACATTATGTTTGTCATTAGTTTAAATCATCCTCTTTTTCCTTTTTGCTTGACAATATCCAAGCTTCCTAAGCAAAAAGGAATCTTTACTCTTCCCCGCCTGGTTTAATCTTAGGTGAAGAGGAGGGTCTTTTGACTACTCTGGTGAATAATATCTGTCATCAGTAGCACTTTTTGTATAATTACTATTTTATGAACATAGAAACCTCAGAGTTTCAATGAAAACGATTAGCGTATGCTTTCTATTTATTTCTAATAGGGTAGATCCTATTTCCCTCCTGTATCAGTGTCTGACTCTTTTGAACCACGTGCCTAGGATTCTTTTTTACAGTATCACAGCAGATGTTTAGAAGGGCGGGGGAGGAGGAAGTTATTTCCTTAATTACACATACATTAATTCAAGACAAGGTCTTTGGAGATTATGCTGCCTTCTAAAAGGAATCAGTCAATCAACAAGCATGTTTTAGATGTAGGTGACTGTTATAGTCAGGGCACTGTAATGTCATTGACAATAAAAATACAAAAGTGGAAGCTGTCTTTGCTCTCAAGAAGCTTATGGTCTAACTAGAGGACATAGCATGTACAGATATAGATGTATACAAAACAGGTAGAGGGTAGTTTTAGGGAGAAGGCACTAGCAGCTGGTGGGATCAGTTTTTACTTTATATAAAAGGTGGAACTTGACCTGAGTCTTGAAGGAATATATGGTTTCTGAAAAACAGAAGTTAGAAGAGAGTACATTCCAGGCATGAGGACCAAGGTCCAGAGTTAGGAGATGGCATATTATATACAGGGACCTGCAAAAAGACATCCAAGCCAAATTGACTGGATCATAGTATATGTGAAAATCTGGCGTGGCCCAGTAATATATTCTTTTCTGTAGTTTAAATATAAGAGGACTCTAATATAATATGTTTTGTTGCATAAAGGTATAATTTTACACTGAAATATTTGTTCGTATCATATTGGTAGATAAAATGATATTAGTCAGCCATTACTGTTAAAATACTAGGTTTCTTATGTAATTGAAATCATTGGTCTGGTTCTTTCCTTATTCCTTTCTGACCACCCTTTCTCTCCATGTACACACAACCTATTAGAAAGAATCTATAGAAATTGTACTATTTTCTGAAAGACAAATATAAGCAGTTAACTGCACTAAATCACATTTCACGTTTTCCCCTATTACTAGGCACCTTAGAAGGCAGGATGTAGGTAGTGCATTTACATTTACTATTAGTTGTTTTTTTTTTTTTAAGCAATCAGGGTTAAGTAACTTGCTCAAGGTTACAAGGCCAGTTATTTCTGGGTGTGGTGCTGAGTGTCTGAGCCTGGGATTCGATCTCCAGGTCGTCCCAACACTGGAGCCGGTGCTCTTACTCACAGAGCCACCTGGCTGCCCCTAAGCAATTGGGGTTAAGTAACCTGCTCAAGGTTACACGGCCAGGTGTTTCTGGGTGGGTGCTAAGTGTCTGAGCCCGGGATTCGATCTCCAGGTCTTCTCAACACTGGAGCCGGTGCTCTTACTCGCTGTGCTACCTGGCCGCCCCCTACATTTACTATTAGTTTTAAAGGTTCTCATTTCTCCTTGTCCTACATGAATATTAAAGACAGAGGAGCCTTTTTCATGGTCAGAGATCTCCTACTTGATTTGCCACCTTCTCCCCTCTGCCATCTTTTTTTTTTTAACCTTTCAGAAAATTTTGCAGTTACTATGATTTATTATTTATACTTTGGACTTGATCAAGTCATACCTTTTAACCTTAATTCTTGCAATAATTTTAGCATATAAATCTATTCTCCCAAATTATATTTGGCTCTGATGAGCCCCTTTGGTATGGAGGTGACTTGAGTTTTTTCCAAGGTTATGCCAGTGGAGTCCAAGTTTTGGCCAGTGTCGCCAACCTGGAAGATTATTCAGTAACAGACAGACTCTGTGTCTCATCTAAGGACCAGTTTAGCCAAGTTTGGTTCATTATCATGAAGTTGGCCACCAGATAAACTTTTTTGGCTGTAGTAATTCATTAAACAATTCACTAAAGTGTATAGTTTTGACTATATATGAGCAAGAAATGGAACGGGTGAAAGAAAATTGTTTATATTACAAACAATGCTTTGGGAATCAGAAAAGATATGAATACTGATTTTTCTAGTGAAGGCTGCAATGTGAGAGGTTCAGAGGAGGCCAGTAACCTTACATATCCCTCAAAAAATTAACAGTTGTGACACCAAAGAAAAGAAAAATTACAACAAAACACATGCTTACAAGAAAATAAAATTCAGCCAAAGCAGTAAAAAAATATATAGTGAAAAACAGCTATTATTTTAAGAAACATTACAGAATAACTGAAATAGAAAAAGAATAGAAGTGAGACAGATAGGAAAAGACACAACTGGAGATACTCCAGGAGACATTCTCAAATGGATACATGTTTAAAGGGGTTAAGAAAGAATTAACCCTAACAAGGACTTCCCAGGAGTTAGTAAAAAAAGGAGCTTGTAGGAAACAGATCACAGGAAGAACTAAAGCCAGAATGAAAGCACAAGGATAGAGACCAGACTTGTGATTCCATTGGTATAGGAGACTCCTGAATGAAGAAGCCGCTTCCAGTGCAGGTGTGGCCCAGGGCACCAAGAGGTTAAGGGAGTTACCCACAATTGTAGAGTTAGTATTTGTCAGTGGTAAGACTTGTGCCCAGGTTCTCCTGGATCAGATTTCTCTCAAATGTTAGATTTTTAAAACTGTATGGAAATGGAAATAAAGACTAATATGGGTCATGTAATAGAAAGCCTTAAAGAATCAGTAGATACAATCAACTGCAGACTTTATTGTAGCAGAAAATAAAATTGTAGATGATGAAGAACAACTGGAAAAGCGTGATCTGAAAATAATTGAATCATTAAATGATCTAGAAAACATGCAGACTCAAGGGACAGCCCTGGAGGATAGGTCATGCTGTAGCAATCTCAATTATTAACACCCTGAAAAGTTAAGGGGGGCAAAAAAGCCTAAACACTGTATCGTAGGAAAACATTTAAGAAAACTTTTCAGAATTAACAAAAACTGGTGGTAGTCATATATAATTGTCAGGACGTATGCCAAGGAAAAAAACCCAAGATTCAATTCTCCTGCACCCAGTATAGTTAAATTTCAATATTTTAATATGGTAACAGTTCTATAATCTGCAAGAGGACAGAAATAACACACCAAGGTATTCCAATCAAAATTACAATAGAATTCTGAAGGCAGACAAGGAGATACACAGAGAAATTAGAATATGACATATATGCAAATAAGCATGGATCATGAACCAAAAATTATCTACTCAGCAAAACTTAGTTTTACTATATGAAGGCTAGAGATAGAACATTGAGAAGAATATAGACTTTAAAGAGAGCACAACTCAGTGAAATATTTGAACAACAACCAGTCTTCCAAGACAAAAAGAGAAATATTTGAAACAATCCAAACTTATCAGATCCATGCAAATCAGTTGCTAACAAAATATAAGAAGCTTCAGACTATTAAACTGGCTAAACTACTCGATGTTGTAGAATGTTGTTTCAGGTAGACCAAAAGAAAAAAAAAAGGTAAAGTTATAGTAGGCATGGTTCTCAGCAGAAAGAGCTCTGGAGTCAGAGAACTTGGGATCAGATCCCACCTTTAATGTGTCTTAAATACTCATGGGAAAATGGGCAGGTTACTTTACTTTTCAGCCCCTCTTTCCTCATCTGTGAAAAAGAGGGGGTTAGACTGGTTGGCCTCTGGAGTCCCTCCCAGAGCTAGATGTATGATTCTGTAATCTAGGATAATTACCTATCCATGGGAAGTCCAAGTTAGAGGAAGCTAAAGAATTGTGTTTAGCTTGGTTTCCTTAAGTTTGGATTAGTAGCAGAAATAATGAGAATAAAAAGGTTTGCTGTCACTTCAAAAAAAATTCCATAACAATCCAAAAAAAGTGATAGAAAAAAATCTAATAACTTTAATGCTAAATAAAAATGGACAGAACTCTTTGATAAGAGAGAGTGACAATGCAATTTTTATAGGAGTTCATTTTGACATTAATTTGTGGGATTTACTTTATAACTAGCCTAGGGTGGTCATATTTATTCCAATTACAGAATATATATGCTGCTAGGATTTGGTTATATCAGAGAAGGACTAAGATAAAGAATAAAATTACATGTTTCATTTCAGGCACTGTTGGATAAGAAGAGGAAAGGTCCCGAACCAAAGAAAAAACTCTTCTTTCTTCAGAAAAGAGTCATACCACCACCTCGACTTCCAACACCAACCTTGGAAATGTGCTCTTCTGTGAGTTAAATATGCTTGCTCTTAATTTGAAATTCAATAACGTTGTTATTTGAGATGGAAAACTGCCCCTCCCCTATTTACCAGTGCTCCTACACTCCAGCCCTGGTTTAATTCATGCTTTCATTCTTGTTAAAAGTTAAAATATCCAAACTTTTCAAGAATGAATAAATGAAAAATACACCTAGAGAAAACTGAATTTTTGGTATGCAACCTTAATTTAGTCTTAATACAGGAAGACTGATAGGTAATGTAATTATTGTTGTCAGATATATGAAATTAAACAGGTACCTTTTGACTTTTTCATTCATTTCAGTCATGTCCAGATCTTTATGACCCCATCTGAGGTTTTCTTGGTAATGATACCAGATTGCTGTTTCCTTTTACCACTTATTTTATGATGAGGAACTGAGGCAAACACGGTTAAATGACTTGCCCAGGGTCCCACAGCTAATAAGTGACTAAGGCCAGATTTGAACACAGGAAGGTGAGTGTTCCTGACTTCAGTCCCAGCATTCTCTTCACTGCTCTGCCTAGCTGCCCCAGCAGCTGCCCTAGCAGACCACTATCAGCTAAATAAAGCACTGAGCCTGAAGAGAAGAGGACATGAGTTCAAATTCGGCTTCAGACACTTACTGGCTGTGTGACCCTGGTCAAGTCACTTACTTCAGTTTCCTCATTTGTAAAATGAGCTGGAGAAGGAAATGGCAAACCACTTTAGTACCTTTGCCAAGGAAAACCCCAAATGGGGTCTCAAAGAGTTGGACATGACTGAAACGACTGAACAACAACAAAGTAACAGAATATTTTCAGTGAAGACAGAAGAAACTATAAGCCAAAAGGAAGCTGTAAACTTGTATGCTATTATATTAGCCGTAAGAAAGGAATTACTGAGTGTTCAGCTCAATTCAACAAGCATTTCCTTAATTCCTCTTGTACGCAAGGCACTGGGGCCTAATGCAGAGTAAGTCTGGTTAATAGAGGTTGGTACCAGATTGTGAAAGGCTTTCTTTCTACATCAAGTTGAGGTGTTTGTATTTTATCTTAGAGGTAATTGGGAACCACTTGAAGATTCTTGAGCAAGGGGAATGACATGGTAGGATGTGTTTCAGGAATATTATTTCCTCAACTGTCTGGTGCAGAATGGAATGGGTGGAGAAAACTCAACACTTAGGAGGGAGATGATGCGGGCCTGAACTCAGCTGGTGTCTGGGTGAATGCACAGAAAGGGACCCAAGGGAGGGATTGTTTGGAAGTCACACTGACTAGATTTGGCATGATTGGACAAGAGAGAAAAGAGCGGAGAATGACTTAGAAGGTATGAACCTAGGTGACTAAAAGGGTGGGGGATCCTAGCAATAAAAATAGAAAAGGTTGAAGGAGAAAGGAGTTTATGGTAGAATTTAAGAGTTGTGTTTAGGCTATTAAGTTTGGGATGCCTCCATCTGGAGCCATCTCTAGCAAGTATCAGTGATGTGGGTCTGGAGCTCAAGGGGCTGCTTGTAGAGATTTGGGAACTGTCTTCATAAAGGCAATGATTGAAGCCATGGAAACTGAAGAGATGATATGGAGAGAGGAGATAGAGGGGTCAGGCTATGCCCAGAGGCTTGGTCTAAGAAACAAACTGAATCAGGTTCCCCTCTTAACCAGAGTCTTGTTCAAAAGAATTAAGTTGTATGTGCATGTTTATTTTTCTCAAAGTTGGAGACATATATGGGTCCATACATAGGAATCATAAGAATGAGCTCAAGGAAAGGACAGTTGAAGAAGACTATATCCTCAGAGCAATCCCCCTCCCCTCCTGACTCAGGATGCTAGTGTTGACCAAAATTATAGTCTCCATATGTGTCAACCATAACATGGAAAGAACAGGAATGTCTTAAATGGATAGAGTCATAAAACATGGATGTCATAACAGGACAGTGGCCATAAATACCAAGATCAGAAAAGTCCCATTATCCAAGATAGTGTCCCATTTAAAGCACCTGGTCCTAGTCAGAAGAATGTTCCCAGTCAGCAGAATCCGGAAGGGAAGCTTGGTTTCACTCAGAGAGCAAAGCAAAGCATGTCTGTTCTGCCAGAACACACAAAGCATTATAGTAGGTTAAGCTCAGAGTGGGCCAAAAATGTCTTTCTCCTCATTGACCATTTCAGCTTTTGGGCCTTTCTCAGGTGATGGGGGCTCAGGCCAGTTTGGGGAGGGGGTGTAGCTGGTTTACAAGAGTGAAGAGAAGATGACCCAAAATAAAGACGTTAGAGAGAAAGCTTGCAGTTCGGAGATGGGAAAGATTGCTGATGATCCTGTCAAGGGGATGGAGGAAGACTAGAAGAGACCAGAGTCCCATAGGCAAAGGAAACAGAGGAGAGGGGAGGATGGTCTGTAGTGTCAGAAACTGAGGAGAGGTTAAGAAGGATGAGGACAGAGAAAAGGGCAACTTACTGAGCAATTAAGGGATTGTTGGTCAACTTAAGGAAAACGGTTTCAGTGGTAAGATTGGGAACCAATAGTGGAAGAGTTCAGCTTTGAAAGTGAGGAAAGATGTAAGACAATAGTTTGAAGGCATGACAGGGTGGAATGAAGGTTTGAGAGGTTTGCTGTTGTTTGTTTAAGGGTGGGAGAGCCTTGGGCATGTTTGCAGGTAGCTGGAAAAGAGCCAATAGGTAAGGAGAAACTGAAGATAAAGAGGACATTCTGGAGGGGCAAATTCCTGGAAGAGTCTAAGGAGAGATGGAATGTTCAGTAATGGCAGCTGTCATGAGATTGGTGTCCAACTACAATGGTATTTCATTTGCCCCAGGGTGGCCAAGGTAGTGACTTGCCTTGATTCAGGTGCATGAATTCCTCAATGATCTCTCAAGATCCCTTCAGACAATATGATTCCAGGGTTAATTAGAGCATAAATAAAGCAGAAATAGGAAATAACTAGTATTTAATACAAACTTTAAAATATTCCCACTTTTGTACAAGGTAAATTTTTTTTTTTAAAAATTAATAGCATGTATTTAGGATATACTTCTTTTAACTATGGTAAGAAATACTAGCTGGTATAGCATATTTGCTTACCCTCTTACATTTAAGCTGAGTTTATGTTTTTTGATGGTTTTTTTCTTCTGATTTCTGCTTTATTGAAGGGAATTTTCCATAATCTTGATACTGTCCTCGTAAATAATCCTCCCATCCTACCTAATTTCCTCTGGAAGTCAGTATAAATCAGTGACATAGAAAGGAAAAAAGTTAGACGCTTACATTATTTGGGGGTCATCCCCAGTTTAAGATTTTTGAAAAGTCTGTTGGTTGAATCTCTGGAGGTCTTTTCCTATAGAAACATTGTGGGTTCCTGCTATGGTGGGTAGGTTATCAGGCTGGACCATTAAATCCATCCTGTGCTCGAAGTACTAAGAGGCTGGGGACTGGACTGTGATTTCCTTGGGGTAGGGAGCTGGGTGAGGAAACTCCTCTACCAAGGCATTCAGTACCTCTGCTGCAGTTTATATAGTCTTTAGAGAGTTGCCTAGAACAGAGGTGTCAGATACTTAACCAGATGAAAATGTGACTGGGAAACACTTAACAAAATAAGTAAAAATACCATAGCATATAGATAGTGTTAATATGCAGTGTTCTAAGTCGGTCTGCAGTCTGCATGTATTTATGCACAGTTTAATGGTCCCTGTTTCTATTGGAGATACCTCTGATCCATAGCCCTGAGAGGTTAGGGCCCAACCGTCACAAAACCCTTAGGTGTCATAAGTAGGACTTGAGGCAAGGTCTTCTAGGCTTGAGGAATAGTGATACCTCATCTCCTGTCTCTATACCAATAGTCCCTTAAAATCTAACCATGCTGTGTAGCAGGGTGTTTCTCTGGGAAGTTATGTTTAGACTTGTGTATCTGGTTTCCAAATATGTATCTTTGCCCTCCTTTGGAGTGGTAGGATTATGTGCACAGCTAGAAAGAAGCCTGCCTGAAAGAGGGAGTGGGGGTTTGCCCCACTGCAGACTTTGGGCACTGGTTCCTGTGATCTGAGGAAGAAACCACAGCCAGGCAGGGGGGCTGTTGTGGGGTGTGAGGGGCAGGGACCTGGAAGCTTGAAGCTGTCTGTAAGACTGGGATTCTCATGCAAGCCCTGCTGGACAATGTTCTATCCTAGTAGGTGCCTTTGTCAATCCTGTTCTTTTGTCCTTGGGGCCCGGGGACTTGGTCTGTCTGCTTCCCTTTCAAATTGCTGAGGCCCTGTCATTTCTGCCTAAGGTTTCTCAGTTTCCCCAGAAGTTAACTTTATAATCTTTTGGAGGTTTTCAGGGGTTTCCAACAAAGGGGCCCAGGAAGTAAAAAATTCCCTTCTATATTTCTCCAAAATCACACCTAAGCCTTCTCTTTTTTCCCATAGAACATAAAGACGAAAAACCAAGTGGAACATAGGTTAATAAATGGTGGGGCTTTTGTAGATTATGAATTGAATGAAATAAGACTTTTCTGCACTCCAGAGGAAAACTACATTTGAGATATCCTAGGCCCCCTCATAGGGGTTAGGGTAGAACAAGGGTTTAGAGGTGAGGAGTAGGCTGGCCCTTTGGCTGGGGGAGATTACAGAGTGGAGCCTGTGCTGCCAGTTGGGGCCAAGGGAGTCAGGCTAGTGGGATTTTGGGCAAGGCCAGTCTGAAAGGAAGAACAGCTCTAAGGGATTACTCTCTCCGTCCAAATTCTCAACACCAGCAGCTCTACTACTGCAGATTCTTTCTAGGACTGGCCCTAGAACTAGTAATAATTGATGATAATGTGGGGTCGGGCAGAGACAAGGGGGGCAGGGCAGGCGGTCCTATGTGACTGAGGTAGAGGGAGAAAGTGGGAGCAGAGCATTAAAGTTTCCCGTGACTGCAATGATGACTGCCTCTGTACCCTAACTGTCAGTGAGGAACCTGCCACCCAGACAGCAGTGGGAATGATTAAGCCTCCTAAACATCCTCCAAGCTTCTTCAGTGAGGTGGCGGTCTCAGGGATGCACATTCATTTCTCAGTCTAATCTCTGTAGCCACATCTCTGCACCCCAGGAGGGCAGGTTGAAGACCAGTGGCCGTGCATTTTAATCTCTCCGCCTTCTTCTGTCTGCTTTTTCACCCTTTTCAGGAAGAAGATGAGATTGAAATGGCTGTGGTGTACTTACAAAAGCTACTTCGTGGCCGAGTCATCCAGAACATGGTATTCAGTCTCCCTTGCTCTCCTACAAATATACTTTGCCATGGGCAGTGTGGTTTGATTTCAGTCAGTGAAATCTTCATCTTGGGCTCCACTTCCCACTGACTTCTTTTTAAAACAGAATGTTTTCCCAAGTTTGAACCACCCATCTAATTCTTCTGAAAGGAAACTGGTTGTGCTGCCATGTTATTACTGCCATTGCCCTAGCTGGGCATCACAGCAGAAAGGGAAGGAAGGACATGACGATGGTGGCAGCAAGATACCCTTTCTTTTTTTTTGGAAATGCTGAATGAAAGAATTCCCTTCACCTGGGAATCTACATACATTTTTATATAACAGCAGCATAAACTGAGTTTATTTCCTAATTTACCAATTCCCTAATTCAGAATTCTGTTGCCTGATCTTCCATATAGCAAAGGACGCCTGGGTTTGAAAAGTAAGAACAAAAGTAGATGAAAACCATCGAGGCACTTAGATAAGCTCATTCCAAAAATTCTTGGAAAATTCTTTTGTCACAACTTCTTTAGGGGCCCACCTAATGATAATGAGAAAGGTTAGGCTGGATGAGCAGGAAGCATACTTATCCCATTAATGTATTACTAATTTTTCCCTGAGGAGGTTGCCCTTCTGAGTGTAGACTGGAGAACGTGTATTGCAGACTGATAGTGGCAGCCTTAGAAAGTAAATGAAGAGGGGTGGCCAGCTGGCTTAGCAAGTAAGAGCACTGGCTCCAGTGTCGGGATGACCTGGGGATCAAATCTGGGCTCAGATACTCAGCACCACACCCAGAAATAACTGGCGGTGTAACCTTGAGCAAATTACTTAACCCCGATTGCTTTGGAGGAAAAAATTGAAAAAAAAAAAAGAAAGTAAATGAAGAGGGGCAGCTAGGCGGCTTAGTGAATAGAGCACTGGCCCTGGAATCAGTTGGACCCGTGTTCAAATCCGTCCTCAGACACTTAACACTTAACTAGCTGTGTTACCTTGGACAAGTCACTTAACCCCAATTGCCCTGCCTTCTCCCTTCCAAAAAAAGGCAAAAAGAAAGTAAATGAAGGTAATGTGGCTCAGAAAAGGAGGCACCCATTTTTCAAAGGGCAGAGAAGAAAAAAAAGCCTTTGAAGGTTTTCTTTTGTGGGGAGAGGGAGAAGAGAGACTTTTGCCTCATTTAGCCCAGTCTCTTGCTATAAAAAGGAAAAGAGGAGATTTGGAACAAAAACAACCAAGCCCATCTTTATGTTCAGGATCCACCATTGAGCACTCCTTATTTAGGGATAAGGGATTAGGAGTCTGTATGATTCAGATAGATGGCTTTTGGCCGGATCTCACTCTCCCATTGTAGGACACGGCATGTGTCCGCTCTAGAGCAACATGGGCCATAACCCCAGACAAACACAGGTACCTGGGAAAGCTTCCCCACCCTCCCTCCTCGTCCCAGTGCACAGGGAAGAAACAAGTGGAGATTCCCCGGCTGCAGCCCCAGGCGCCGCGAGTTCTGTCATTTCTCCTAGCCTCGGCTGATCTTTTATGCCGCGTCACACATCCCACTCCCCCGCCACGTCTGGCTCAGCCCCATCACCAGCCCCATTCCCACTCTGAATCTCCTAAATCCCCTGGCAGCCATGCTTGCGCACCCAGCCTCCAGCTTCATTTATTTGTCCACCACAGCCCTGGCAAAGGAGCAGCGTTTCAGGGAAGTCTGTGGGCTGCGCAGTCTCCACCTCCTGTTTCATCTTCTACTTTCAGGCTTCCTTTGAGCTCATTCTCCTTGTTCTAAAGATACACTTTTAAAACATCAGCAATAAAGCATGTTTGGTCAATTGGATAATGTCGTTTGAAAGCAAGGAGCGTACACCCAGGGTCAGTCTGTCCTTCGCCAGAGCTCTCGAGGCTGGCCAGTTAGTTATACTACCCACTTGCACAACATTAGGGACGCTCCGGGAGAGAATGTCCTTTCCCATGTGCTCTTTCTTAGGCTATTTCAGTACATTTCCTTAAGGACGTATCCTGATATTTGGTCTCTATGGAGCCTGACAGTACAGGAGTGCTGGTTGACTCCCCGTCTTTGAGAAAAGCTCCAGAGACTCCATGGGCTGATGGCAGCGGCCAGGGGCATGTGGCAGCACAGTGACCCCCCGCTGCTTTTTGGGGAAACACATTGTTTCACCCACATGAACTGGGGGCCATGAGGGTGGGAGTTCCCCGGGCTTAGCACTTACAAGCATTTTAAGACAAATATCAGTGCTTAGAACAAAGCTCGTTCTGTTCTCAGAATTCCTGAATCACACCTTTTCTGTCTGCTTCAATTAAGATGTTTGAAGGAAAAGAAAAGCGCTTAGAGTTGATCAATGAACTGCGGACCAGCTCCTGGCTCCAGGAAGATGACAGACTGGTGAAGAAACTGGAGAAGCAAGTGACGTTGGCCTTGCAGCGGCAGCGCAACTTACACGAGGAGAAGGTCTGGTCTGTTCTTCCGTCGGAAAAGGACACGCTACGTTTTATCAGGCATTGGCGGTGTTCCGTATTGACGAACTATAATTAGTATAACTTTACATTACAATCATGCCATGAGCCGGGGCCTCCTGAGGCGATCGCCCAATCACTCTGGCAGTCAGTGTCCCAGGAAGGGGCAGCAAGGCACAGTAGGGATCATAAGGGACCACTTTCAGTACAGCAGCAGGACTAGATACAGGCACCGTTGCAGAAGGCCACCATCGCTGTGCAGTGGGTAGGGATGCATTGCCTTCTGGTTACCAACCCAAACATGGAAGGAGGAAGCCTCAGGGGTGTTTGATTCTGTCAAGGAAAGTGGCTTCAGCCAATGGGGAGGGACTTCATTCAGTATGTAGGGCAAGGGGCATTGTCTGTGTTATGGGGTATGGTGGTAACCATGACCCACCGTGATGCAGCAGTGTTGGAAACCGCCAAACCAGGAAGCCAACATGTAGGCATGACAATGGCCCAGCCAGCTGCTGGGAGGCATTTTTTTTAATGCCTCCCCAGAGCCAGTGATTGAAAGCAACACTCTGCTGCGTAAGATGTTATCAAGCCTCTTCTGGGCTTAAGACCAGCCATATTGGCTCCGAGGATGATAAAGCTACCATAAAGAACCACTGGTGTGGTGGAATAGTCATGGCCCAGACCAAGATCAGGATGTTGGGCTGGAGGGCTCATGCACGCAGAGTAGTCTGGGCTCCCAGCCCTGTTTGTTTTTGTGCATGAATTAGTGCTACCAAGAGCCTGCCGTTTCCCAAAATTGTGTGAAAATATCAGGTATTTTATAATAAATCAGTATTGCTCCTCACATCGAAGGAAATCATGTTTGATTACAGCTTTGCTGAATTCTTAGAAAAATCCCAGCCTATTTGATTCCTGCCTTCAAGCCAGAGAGGGCACAGGAAATTCCCCCTCTCCCTCCGAAATATAATAGTGTGGCTAGAGATACTCCTAATAAGGACGCTTGAAATGAGGGCTCGTCTAGAAATCGTTTGAATAATTTGATATTAAGAATAAATCAGGGTCAAAAAGTGACCAGGCAGGCAGGAGCGTTAGCTGCTCTAACCTGTTCCAGCACAGCAGCCCTCTCTAGTGATAGTCACACTATGTAAGATTCCTTTTTGAAAAATGTTTTCCAGATGGCAATGATTGAAAATCACTTGGGCGCACTGGAAGGAAAGGTCTTAGCAGACATGTTTGACTTCCTCTCCAAAGAACTCATCCGACTACAGGAGGAGAGGAGGATCCACGCCTTTGCAATGCTGGCTGAGAGGCAGCGTCGCATCCGAGAAGCCGAGGAGAGTGGCCGTCGCCAGGTGGAGCAGAGGCGTCAGCGTGAAGAGGACCAGATATTTAAGGAGGCGAGTAGAATGAGGATACCGAGCCAGATAGACAGAAACTGACAGCACAGCATAGATTGAGGTTATCTCTCTGACGGCTCAGACAACCAAGAGCCCTGCTTTACTGATCTGAGTATAGTGGGATGGGAAGGAAGCTCCTTTTAGGAAAGTGGTTCTTATGCCTTTTAAAACTCACTAGTGATGGGGCGGCTAGGTGGCAAAGCGCCGGATCGCAGTACCCACACAAAAAAACTAGCCGTGTAACCTTGGGCAAGTTACTTAACCCCAATTGCCCTCCAAAAGGCAAAAAAAAAAAAAAAAAAAAACCAACTCACTAGTGGTTGTCTGAACTATGCATCCCCTTCCTGAATGATGTGACTGACAATAGAAAAGTAAACAGCTTTTATCCATTTTGAATATCACAGTCAATATGCCTCTTACATTTTACTACGTTAAGCCGAGTCATTTGGGGACATTTATCTTTCCCTACCTGACACAATTTATTGAAATTTGAGTTGGAAATTTGAAAACTTCCATCAAATGCCATTTTATTTCAAAGTGGCAAACTAAGCCAGAAATCCAACTTAAAGCATCTCTTTATATCCTCCAGTAATGACCACATTTGGCCAAAATCAGTTAAGTATATTCAGAATTGTCATGGAATAGACATACAGAATATGAACTGCTGAGTAGTTAAAATAAAGAGAAATCACTTGAGTCAATAGCAGAACAAGTTGTTTGAATATGAACCAAGTACAGACAAACGAATGTTTGACATTAAACAATGTTAAAGAGAGCTACATCTTCAAACCTCTCCTAGAGATGGGAAAATCTCAGAGATTAAAATGTTAGTGAGCTTCGTGTTAATGAAGCAAGTTTCAGGAACTTCCCCTTAAAGTTAACTTGGAAGAGGCAGTATGAGTAGAAAGAGCACTGGATCTGGAATCAGAAGACCTGGGTTCAAATCCTACCTTGGTCACTTCCCTGTGGTATCTTAACCACTCTGGGCCTCGGTTTCCTTATCTGAAAAATGAGAGTTAAACTAGAAGGCCTCGGAGGTGCCTTCTGGCTCTAATTGTATGAGCCTGTGAGGTCACTGGGAATCAGAAGACACTGCTTCTCTTTCTGTTTCATCAGACTATGCTATTCATGCACTTTAATTCGCTCATTAAGTGTCAGATAACTACTATGTGCAAAAGGAATACGAAAGCGTTTGTCCTCTGATAGGAGAGCAAGATGACCCCTGCTCTCATGGAGGTCATTCTCACTGAGGGAGGCAATACATAAGGGAAAGTCTGTTGCAGAGCGGATGAAAAGACCCAGTGGTCTTAAGGGTGCAGTGTTAGGGTTGATAAGTCAGGCCCCAGTCCTCCATCTGACCAGCAGCATTCTGTAGTTGGTGATACAGTAGCTGTGTCTGCCTCATAGTGGAGGGGCCTGGACCCATGGCCACCAGGGCCCAGGGGTGGCCTTCAAGGGCAGAAGTGGAGCATGAGCTTCACTCTACCTCTCATGGGGTTGAGGATGAGGAGGGGCATATGGAGGCAACTGGCAGCTCGGATCTAGCCCCAAAAGGTGATAGTAGATCTCCAGACTGATATTCAAATCCAAATTTTACCCACTACCTACATTCATTTTCCAGGCAGAGAAAGCATTATTTTCCCATCTCCCACCATGGTAGGTAAAAGAGAATCATGTCCATTTGCATATTAGAAGACTTAAGAAGTATTCTGTCACCCTGTTACAGTCTTGTGGGTGATTTGTCTTGATTTTGCTGTTTGATTTGTGACTCCTGCCTGGCCCAAGAGTAGAAAGCATTGCACTGCTGGGAGTGCAAGCTGTGATTTGCAAAACTGTCATCCTAAAATCCCTTATACTGAACCTGGGAAGTAGGGTAGGGGTCCCTGAGTCCTTATGAAAAAAGTTTTGACCTTGGGGATCCCCAGGTTCCCCTGGACCACACTTTAAGAACCACTGGCTTATACTAAATTTCTTTAACACTTTATGCCTACACCATACTTCTGTGGCACTCCAGCTCATATTTTTGAATCTTAGGATGGCTTTTCAAGGTTTATGGAACCACTACAGGCTCAGAGTCCAGCTAATAGTCTAGGTTAACTTCCAGGGGTGCAGGTCATGGGTCTTCTCCCTTCTGTGATGCTCCATAGTGGTGTTCAGTCCACTCTGGGCTCTTGAGGGCTGCACAGCTAAGCGCAGGCTACAGTAGGCTCTCTTGTGCTTGTGTACTTTGTGTACAGTCTTGGTTACAGATTATGTCTGTTTCCTAAGGACCAGCCTAGCTGAGTATTTATAGGCTCCCCACCAGGAGGCCAGCCGGCCAGTGAGGAACTCTTTGGCCCTGCAGACCAATAAGACAAAGAAAAATACAAAATGGTCTTCAATACTGACCACCTCTTCCCCTTTTGTAATAATGTGGAAAAGTATTGGGAATGGTGCAAGAGGGTGCAAAGAATCACAGAGTATTTTAGAGAACACCTATAAACATTAATTTCGCTTTTGCTATGTACTCTACATATGAGAACCTTAAATAGCTACTTTGTGCTGTGGAACTGACCTGGGCACCACAGATAAAAATGAGAGTGAAGAGTCTCAGATCTTGAGGCACTCACATCCTCCTGAGTCAGGGGTAGAGGGAAAGAGAACAGGTGACCATGGGATGCTGTAGAAAGATCTGGAGTCACAATTTGTGAGTTCAGCCGTTTGGAAGAAAAATTTGGAACTATGTCCAAAGGGCTAGAAACCTGTGCATACCATTTGACCTTTTGTTTGCTACTGTATCTACCTCCCAAAGAAATCAAAGAAAAAGAGAAAGGACTTGTATGAACAAAAATAATTAGAGCAGTGCATTTGGTGGTGCCAGAGAATTAGAGATTGAGGGGATGCCCTTCAGTCGGGCATGGATGAACGAGATGTGGTATAGGAGCATGATGGAATACTACTGTGCTATAAGAAATGATGAGGGGGGTGGTTTCAGAAAAACCTAGGAAGGCATATATGAACGGATATAAAGTGAGGTGAGCAGAACCAGGAGAACATTGTACATGGTAACAGCAATATTGCAGTGATAATCAACTGTGAAAGACTTAGCTACTCTTATCAAAACAATGATCCAGGACAATCCCAAATGAATTGTGATGAAAAATGCTACCCCCCTTCAGAGAGAGAAAGGATGAACTATGAGTGCAGGTCAAAGCATATTGTTTTTTCACTTTCTTTATTTTCCTTGCTTTTTATGACACAGATAATACAGAAATGTTTTGTATGATTTCACATGTGTAATGGGAAATATGCCTTTCCTTCTTAATGGGTGGAGGAGGGTCCAGAGGGAAAGAGACAATTTTGAACGGAAAAGTTTTAAATGAATGTTAAAATTTTTTTTTTCAATTTCAAATTTCAGTTCTGCCAGTTGGTACCTTGGTGACCTCAGGCAAGTCCCTTAACCTCTTTGGGCTTCAGCTTGCTCCTTCATAAAATAAGAGAGCTGGTTTTGATGATCTCTAAAGATAAACATTAGCTCTAGCACTCTCAATACCACAATAAAAAGTTCAAGATGGGAGCGGCTAGGTGGTGCAGTGAATAGAGCACTGACCCTAGAGTCAGGAGGACCTGAGTTCAAATCCAGCCTTAGACACTTAACACTTACTAGCTGTGTGACCTTGGGCAAGTTACTTAACCCCAATTGCCCTCCAAAAAGCAAAAAAAAAAAAAAAAAGAAATGCAGTAAAGTTTGTACAGATGATGCAGAGAGCGAGGCTCTCTCAATAAAAATAAGAATAACATGCACACTGACTAAAATTACATTAAAAAAAGAAGGCAACAGATTTTTATAAGAACACAGGAAGATTCAGAAGAGGTTAAAGCAAACGTGTTGTTCTGGTTAAAAATGTAAATGAATTTGATATTAAAAAGAAACTTTCTAAAATAATCCAAACTGTTTAAAGTTTTATTTGGGAAGTTACTCAACATTTGGTTTAATTTTTTTTAATCAGCATTTATTGTGAGTTCTTAATTTTTCATACATTTATCAAGTGCCAACAGTATGCAGTAGGTCTAATGCTGAAGTGGATATGTCTTGAACTGCTTGGCCATCACTTACCTGGCATAACTAAGCAGGATATTTTATGTTTGGTACAGGTGATTAAAATTCACCAGAGTACCGTTACCTCCTATCTGGAAGATATCATTCTAAATACTGAGGAAAGCACGGCAGAAGAACAAGCCCGGGAAGAAATCCAGAAGATGGCTGAGGAAATCAACGACCTTGCTTATGAAATAGAAAATCGGTATGTACTCTGAGAACAGGCCATAGGATGAACAGGTCTGTTCATCACCAGCCTGAAGTTTTTCACAACACAGGATTAGCTAGCCTCAGGTCTTAAGAAGCCTTTGTCGTTGGACACCTGTGTATTTTCCTTTCTTTTTTACTATATCAAAGCATGAAGAAAATGTGACGAGTGACAGAATCTCAGATAGCACTAGGGTCCTGTTTCAAAGTTTCAGACATTCGTGACACAAACCCTGTCCTTCCCAGCCCTTTTCCCAACAGAGGCATTGATTCAAACAGAACCAGACTGCATGGATCCTGTGGTCACTGCACATTCTCTCTAGACTGTATATTTCATAGAACTTTAAGTGGAGCGAATGTTTTAATCCACTTGATTTTGTTTCTCACTTAGTCGAACTCATCTTCAGTCAGAAGAGATCGTTGCAGAGCTGGTTTATAGTTTCCTTATTCCAGAAGTGCAGAAAACATTTGTGAAGGAGAAAGGTAAGGTCGTGAAAATGCCTCATTTCTGCTTTTATTCTAAAACTTATATAATGTTTTGTGAAAATGGTAGGGATGGATATCAGGGCAGACTGTATTTCTAGGATCAGGTCTGAGAATAGCTACCCTTGGCTCCCAGCAGCACTGGGATACAGCAACAGCAAGTCCAATGATAAAAACAACAACAATAATAATAACAGCTAAGATTTTTACATAGCACTTACTGTTGCCCAGCCCTGTGCTAAGCACTTTACAAGTACTATCTCATTTGATATTTGGGAGGTAGGTGCTAGTATGATCCTCATTTTATAGACTGAGGAAAAACAGAGGCCGAGTGACTTGCCCAGGGTCACACAGCTAGTAAATAAGTGTCTGAGACTTTCCTGCCTTCAGAACTGGTGTTCTGTTCACTGAAGCATTTAGCTACCTCTTTGTCCTTTAGAGTAGTAAGACCCACTTCCCATTCCCAAGTCACCACATGGAATTTTAAAATTATGTCAGATTTTACCAGGAATATCTTACCCCACATGATATTGGATTCAACTACAGTCACAGCAGAAACAGCAATCTAGAAAGCACCGTGAGAGGAGCATGTGTCCCAACCTATCCAGTATTTGTTTTATAAATACTTACATATATGCACCTGTCTCCTAGAACAGAATGTCAACTCCTTGAGGGCAAGGACCCTTGCCCCCGCTTTTGTCTTTGTATCTGTGGCACTTGGCATAGTGCCTGACACACAGTAAGTGCATAATAAATGCTTACTCATTTGATTGATGTGCACATTTTTAAAACAACATTTTCACATCCGTCTTCTCTAAATGCCATTAGAATATTATTGCAAAATAAATTTTCAAAGTAAGTATTTCTTTCCTTTTGCTCCAGTGAGGAATTCACAAAGGAAGCACATCCTTGCAGCTCATCAGATAATCCATGAAGGTACTGAAAAAGTCATCCGTCAGTCTCAAAGTGAGGAAACCTCTCGCGTCAGGCAGAGGCCAGTCTCGGAGATCGACAAGATGTTTGAACGGTTAAAAGCCCAAAAAGACAAAAAGTCTGACTGAGGTGAGTCTGACCTGTGGTTTGCTTTTCAACATAGCCTGAGGTAAACTGTGGAATAAAAAGAGCCTTGTGAAAATGATTATGTCTTTTATATTCAATGAAGGCAAAAGGTGATTCTTGTCTGAGGGTTTTCTGGTCCTTCCAGAAGCTATGGAGTGTAGTCATCTGCCGGCAGATAGGACACAGGGCACCATGATGGAAAAGAATGATGGGTTATTAATGGATTTAGTGGTTATACTCGATTGAGAATTGCTGTTTTCAGACTATCCTGAATTTCCCCTTCTAGTAGAGATAGAAAGGGTAGGAAAGGAAATAACTTGTTAACAAGGCCTGGAATCTGGGTGCTGGGAAGGGATCAGGAAGAAAGAACAGAACAAAAAGACAGTTGTTGAACTCCAGCTCTGTAGTTCTTTATCAAGATAGCACTGACCAGTTAGGACATGGAAATATGGGGAGGAGGAGTGTCCTCTGTGAGGAACGGCAGGAAAGCCAGCGTGGCTCGCCCATAGTGTGGGAGGAAGGGCATGATGTAGGATGAGGTAGAAAGGTTGGTTGAATCCAGGTTTTTAGGGAGTTTAAAAGCCAAACAGAGGAGTTTATATTTTAACCTAGAACAAGGGTTCTTAACACCTATGGCCTGTGAACTTGTGTTTCTAATCTTGTGGTGACTGTATTTCAGTATAATTGGTTTCCTTGGTCACCCTGGGTATTTTATTTTATGCCTTTAGACCCATGATTCCCACGAGGAGGGGTCCCTAGGCATCCCCAGGGTGCCAGAGGGCTCCATGACACAACAGACAGAGGTGAGGACCCCCAGACCAGGGAGTCTGCTGTGACAGGACCACATCAGTTTGGCAGCCTGGTGGAAGATGGATTAGAGAGGGGAGGCCATTGTATTGCCAGTAGATAGTATGTATACTTCTCCTGAAGGTTTGCAAAGTGCTGTGCATATGTGATCCTATGGGAGGTGCTGTTATTTTCCCCATTTTACAGAGGAGGAAACTGAGGCTGAAAGAGGCCATGTGACTTGCTCAGGGCCACATAGCTGGTATGTGCCTGAGGAAGGATTGGAACCCAGGTCTCCCTGACTCCAAGGTCACTCCACCACGTCTCAAGAGGTGATGAGGGCCTGAACTCAGGTGGTGGCTCCGTGAGTGGAGAAAGGAAGACAGAGAGGAAAAACATCATGGAGGTAGATTGCATTAGAGGTGGTGACAGATAAGTGGATATGTGGGCTAAGGGAGATCAAGGAGAGGGAGATTCCTGACACTGTGAGCCCAGATCACTAGAAAGATGAAGGGTGATGGTGTTCTCAATAAAAACAGAAAAGTTAGGAAGAGAGAAAGAGAAGGAGCTTTGCTTTGGACAGAATGAGTATGAGATGCCTATGAGACCTTCTCTTAGAAATGTCCCCTAAGGGGCAGCTAGGTGGCACAGTGAATAGAGCACCAGCCCTTGAGTCAGGAGGACCTGAGTTCAAATTCGGCCTCAGACACTTAACACAAAAACTATCCAGGTGACCTTGGGCAAGTCACTTAACCCTAATTGCCCTCCAAAAAGCAAAAAAAAAAATGTCCCTTAAGGACCCGGTGACTGGTGCTGGAGAGAGTCTAGTCAGGAGCCAAAAGCCATAGCAAAGCAGACCTCGGAGATTGGGACGGCAGGAATCAGAACGGGCTAGTGGAGTTTGGCTGCTGTTGAATCCATTAGTTTTTCAGCTCAACAAATCCTTTCTTCACTTATCTCTTGGTAAGACCAGTGTGAAACAATCGGGGAGGCCCAGGAGCAGGTGTGGGCTCACTGAAGGGACTCACCCTGGTGTGAAGAGCAAGGACAAGGTCCAAGGTAGAGTTAACATCCACAGCACAACGCTTCAGTTAACAAAAGCGTGTTTCAGTTTCCACAGATACTCTATGTTACATTATATATACTATGTAAGATAGTAGCTTAGTGTAGTGGACAGATTTGGATTCAGCAGAGGCCTGGGTTCAGATCCACCCCTGACACTTCTTGGATGTATGATCATGAATAAGTCACCCAACCCATCAAATGAAAGGGTATGTGTAAAGCGCTTTGCAGACCTTACAGCACTATGTAAGTGTTAGCTCTTGATATATTTAACTCAGCCTCCATGACCTCCTTTGTGAAATGGGGATAATAATGGCTTTTGGAGGTCCCCACAGGGCCGTTGTGAAGGTCAAATGGGGCCATATCCATAAAGTGCCTCGCAGACCTCCAAGTGCCGTATAAATATAGGTTATTCTTAAACTGCTTTTGTGGTGGCTTCACAGGATCCCTCACTATTGTCTAACAGCTTGTGTGAGTAATGGTGATTGCATAAAATACTTTAGCCTCTTTATTCCAATCAATATTATTCAGTCTAGGGTGATTCCACAGAGATGGCTATAATTTCCTGTTATATTTGTCTAGTAATATAGTCAGTCTATTCATCAATATTAGTACACCTATTTTATAGCTTATATTTAGAGATAATTCGATAATTTGAGGTAGATTCTTTCTTATATTAGACCCCCAAACTTTAAACTACAAGTTCACTTGCTTAACCACAGGAAGCTGACTAGAGGACTTCCACCCTCATTCCCTGCTGAGTAGGTGACCAAGGTCAGCATAATGGTGATGACCTAATGATATGGAAAGTCCTCTAGCTTACTTTTGTTTCTCTGTCCTCAGTGTTCTTCTCTTATTTGCCCAGCATGGGGAAATGGCTCTGTGCCCTTGGCCAGCAAGTGAACTGGCCCTCTTTGACTGGAGCGTCAAGGTATAGGTCTGTCAATCAATGAAATCCTGTATTTTACTTGGCATCATCTCTGTGTCATCTCGTCAAGCACTATAAAACCAAGGCCCTGGAGAGAGGGCACAGCTTAGATCGTGAGGAAGATCTGAGGTCTTGTTCAGTAAAGGGGGCCAGGTCCCTTTAATAAATGGTTATTGACTAAGAGCTCTGCCTCAGGGGGTTTTCTTGCAGATTGGATATTTTGGGGCCCACATAACCCCTCCGACCAAGTACCAACTACATCAAGTAGGACTAAGGCATAGTATTAAAAGGATCCAGAATTAACATTGATTTGTCAGCCTAAAAGTTACAGGGTGAGCAGGCCTAACTGTGCAAATTCAGTAAGGGTATTCCATACTGGATGTTGTTCCATTTTACATGAAGTATTCAACATCAGCCAGCACTTTCGAGGGCAGATACCTCTAATAAAGAAATAAACCCTGTACTTCTGTAAGAATTGTCCAGAAGACAAGGAGAGCTATTTACTTAAAGGTTTTTATGGTAGTGTTATTTATAATTGCAGAAAACCGGAATCAGCCTAAATGTCCAATAACAGGGGAATGTTTAATAAATCATGGTACCCTATTGTAATGGAATTCTCTAGTGTTATTCATGCCAACCAGTATAAGGAATGCAAAGAAACCTGGAAGGACCTTTTTGAAATCAAGCAAAGTAGAAGAAACAAACAAACAAAAAACGGCAGCCTGAAGAACAGAGTACGGTCTGTGCTAGTTACAACCATATAGGAAGAAAAATAAATAAAAGGTAATTAACAGAAAAACCTGATGGAGAATCAGATCATTAGTTTTGGAGTCAGAAGACCAAGGCTCTGATCAGATCTCTGAGCTTATAACCCCATGTGCCACTGGGTAGATCACTTAAGCTCCCCTGGTTCCCTCAGTTTCATTATCTGTAAAAGGAGGGGGCAGGACAAGTTGAGGATTGCATTCTGTGACCTGTGCGTGGGATATATTTAGAGCTAGAAGAACCTAAAAATGTTATGGCATTTTATGCATTGATATTCATGTAAATGTAAATAGTTATAAAGCAATTTTAATTTATATTGATATTTAATAAGATTTTGTTTTATGTAATTTATCACCCTTAAAAATAAAAATATAAATGAAACCATAATTCATGAATTTTTGGATGTTGTTTCTTGCTGGTTTCTATCCAAGCATAACAGTTTTCAATGTTTTTTTACTTAGATCTATTTAAAGCAAAAAATTCTCTTTTATTTGGTTCAGTTCACTTCAAGACTCAGGACTACGCTTTGAAAAAAGTGGGATGTAAACTTCTCAGGCCACAGATGGGGCTACACCCAGATAATTTTCAGCTTCCTAAGCTGAAACCACTGAGTCTGACTCAGGTTCATCTCTTGGAGATATGTTGTCTCTACCTGTATAGGTTGTATCTTAATTTACTGAGAAGGGTGGAGCTAGGAAACAAGGGACCAATCTCCCCCTCCTTCCTGCCCCACCCCCCACCAAGGAGATGCTACGCAAGCCATTCCTGGAATCATAACAATTAGTGGTAATAAATGGGGCACTGAACCTGGAGTCAGGAAGAGCTGGGTTCAGATCCTGCCTCATGCACTTCCTAGCTGTGTGACCTCTGTCTGCCTCAGGTTCTTTGTAAAATGGGGACATAATGGAACGTATCTACCAGGATTGTTGGGAGGAGAAAATGAGATAATATTTGCAAAGTGCTTTCTAAACCTTAAAATACTCTGTAAATGCTTGTTCTTAGTGGTAGTATTGCTTGTGTGACTTTGGCAAGTCACTTCTCTCTGCCTCAGTTTCTCATCTGGGAAATGGGCTTGGGCTCAATAAGCTCTCAGTCCCCTCCAGCAATCAGTCTACAATCCTCCTATGAGGAGCAATAGCTCAATTAATGAGGTGGTTGCATTTATAAAGAAGCACCAGATTATATTGAAATTGTCAGAGTCCCCCGAGGAGCCATAAGGCAAGCAGCTGCAGAATGCTTTGTGATTTCTGCTCACCCTGAGAGATGCCCCCATTGGCTGACTGGCTATTCTTCAGCGTTGTGTCAGGACTGCTGGTTAGAAATACTGGAATAGCTTGTGATTGCTTATCCCTTACCCACCAGGCCCACATCTAAATTTGCCTGAAAACTTCTCTATAGCATTACCTCACTGTTCATCAAAATACATACCCTTTCCCTTCATTCTGATAAGACAGTTAGCTTTCTCCAGGAAAAAAAAAGTTTCTTAAAGATGGCAGCTGAATTTAGCCACTGTTTGCCTTTGGTGTGGCATCCACAAAAATCTGCTCGTTGCACACCTGAGTTGTCAGCCACCGAGATCATGGGATGATACGGAAAAGCTCTAGCAAACAGATGGGAAAATCTAATTATATTTTGGTGGTTACCAAGTAGCTGCAGCTTCCTAATCCAAGATACCCCACAAAATAGAGGGCCCAGCACAGCCTCCACAAGTTTCTCTACCCATGAGGTGATTCTCAAGAGATCCTTGATGACCTGAAGGAGTAGTTTCAATAGAGCTCCGGATTTCAGAGTCACAAGAAGTGAATCTGGTGGGAAAGTACAGTGGGCACAGGTCACTCATTTAGAGAAGTTTGGCAGTAAAAGGAGAAGAAATAGGATTAGCAGAGTTGGGTGATTAACATATTTAGTTCCATTTGTAAAAACTGCCAAAAAGAAAGCACATTTGGAGCATCTTCATAATATTTTTTTAGTCCATAGATATGTAGTGCCTGTGAGAGTCATAGAAACAGAAAAAAAAATTAAGTATTAAAAAAATAAAAATTTGACTCTTGTGATAACTTAAAATTCTCAGCTTGAGTTTAGTGATGTATCCATTTTTTTTTTTGCTTTTTTGGAGAGGGGAAGTTAGGGCAATTGGGGTTAAGTGACTTGCCCAAGGTCACACAGCTAGTAAATGTTAAGTATCTGAGGCCGGATTTGAACTCAGGTCCTCCTGACTCCAGGGCTGGTGCTCTATTCACTGCACCACCTAGCCATCCCTCATTCTTCTGAGAAATATAAAATGTGATGGGTAGGACAAATCTGGTAATGTTTCTAAATGAATACTGAGTTGTGTTATAAATTATTTTAAAATGCAGACATTCACGTATGGTTTTTTTTTTTTTACCAGATCATGAATGTTGTAAAGAAGATGTACATATCAGCAAGAAGAATTTCCATCCATCTTTGCTTTTTACAGCTTATGATGCACGCGAGATTTTGTCATGTGTGGTCCACGAGGAAAAGAATAGCTTTGGGAGCCTTTTATCTTTATTAAATGCGCAATAATTTCAAATGATTTTTAGTGATAAAGATCAAATGTAGGAACTTAGTTTTTAGAATAGACTTCCTCCAGAGCCACTTAACTGTTGGGAACCCTGGCCTGCAGGTCCAAGCCCTAACTTGGCCTTCCTTCATTGAAGGCCTTTCACATCCCCGATTAACTTATTTTCTATCACTGCTTTTTACTGAAGACTTCACTAAATGCTAAACATCCACCTTTACAATAAACACGAGAACAGCAGTGCACTGAAACAAAACATATGTTTAATAACTATTATTGGTTTTCTGTTTGGGACAGTTTTAAAGACTTCTTTTTGGTCACAGAAACAGGAATATACTTATACAAAGGCTCTGAATAAAACAAAAGGAAATGATTAATTAAAACAATACAATTATTTTAGGTAATTAATTAAAACAATTAAAACAAAAAAGAAATAATTAATACATTTTATCAATGTCAAAAAAGTAGGTTTTATTCATAGATTATCTAGAAAAATAATTCATAATAGAATATCTATTATTATTGTGTTGTTTTATCTTAATGTTCTTTGACAAGTTTGCTCATTTAATCCTCACAATGGGAAGGGGAGGGGAGGTAGATTAGTTATATGATAGCTCCATTTTATAGATGAAAAAACTTAGTTACTGATTTTTCTACCACTTAAAAGGATTTGTGGGAGAAAGATACTTTGCACAGGCTTTGTCCTGGCTAAAGTGAGGAAATTAGAGTCAATTAGACCTAGGCTAAGTCTTGCCTCTAACAAGTTAGTAATAGGACAATGGACAAGTTTTACCTTAAATTCTTCATGCACCAAGATCACTAAGACTAAAAATTAGAGGGATCATTATCTTCTAGGATACAGAAAGTTCCCATGTGGGAGTTAGCCACACCACCTGAATTGTGGGTCCAGATTCCCCTCTCCCCTAAAAACCTTTGACTTTTAAAGGGAAATACTGTAGAGCAGGCTCCCCACCCTATCAAGTAGGAAGCCTGGGTTTAAAATTGAGGGACAAAAGTATTGCGATGTATCTGCTCTATACAGGGCATTAGCATTTCAGGAGGAAAGGAAGAATGCAGCACATGGTATTACTAGAAACTGTTGCTTCCTTGATAAGGTTTGTGAAGGTATGTCAAGTGAGAAGGCAGATGCAGGCACAGTGGTAGTTTCCACTTGAAAGGCCAGGCCCTACCTTTGCTAGAGATGTCCCTGGATATACACAAACTCTTCCCAGGATTAGATCTGCACAGTGATAAATTGACCATCAAGGTGGGACTGCCCCACTTACCTTCCACTTCATCCCATCACAGATGTCACTGTCAATATCAAGGATTCAAGCAAATGAAAGATGTCCTCACAACAATTGGAGATATTCTGCCCAAAAAACGAAGACCTTTTGTTTCCTCCAAGGTACATTGCCTACAGCTTGAGCAGCTACCACTATGAATGGTGGTGATGGATTTGGGTAAAGCAGATGCAATAGTAATTAGGCTTGATTTGGATGTAGTGTTTTAGGTGCTTCCAAGGTGGTGTGATCCCAGGAGAGGTATTATCATTGCTGTCCTTGTCTGCACTCTGATCATTACCCAGGAAGGGCCCCAGTCCTCTACAGCTGCAAGCATTAGCACACTTTGCCTTGGAATGGCAACCCGACCTTCTGTTCCCTTTTGACCAACCCCCAGCTCTCCTCTCTGCCCTAGAACTGTGACCCAAAACTGCATACAAGCGACAGAGCTTCCAATCAGTGCCAGCTGTACCCAGTGTCACTATAGGGTCCCTGTAATCTCTTTCTAATCAGTTGTCTGATCTCCTTTACTGTTTCTGGGCTGAGAGTTTTCAGAGCTACTGTTAATGCTGTGACCACTGTTACTGTCACTGTGTGTGTGGGCTCTGGACAGACTTCTACCTTCATGTCATAGATTTCTCCTGCTGACCTACTAAGTTTTCTTAGGCCAGAAAAATGTCTTAGCCTGACCTTTTGTTGGCTTTGCTGCTCCAAAATGTGATTTGAGGCATTATTTTAAAGGTTTTTTTAGAGGGGAATGTTGGAGTTCAGCTGGATTGCCTCTAATCTACCATCTTGGCTCCTAAACCATCCACGGGGTTATTTATAAAGAAAGAGATGTTACTAAGAAAGAAAATTTTTAAAAAATTAAGAAAAAAACCAGAAGTTCCTTAATTGTTATTAGCTTTACCTTTTAAATATTTATTGTAAAGAGGCAGGAATATTAAAGTCTCTATCTTAAAGCTAATGTAGGATTAAAATGGCTTACTACTGAAGCTAACATAATTAGGCCATAAACTGTAAACTCCAGATCACTTCCTTTAAAAGCCTTTACTTTTCTTCAAGGAGGAACATCCTCTTAGTGCATTGTCCCTTCGCTACAGCAAAAACACAAAGGTGTGGGTCACTGGTAGCCATACTTGCTGGAGGTGTCTTTATTCAGAGTGACATCTCTCAGAATTTCATTTTCTTTATATGTAACATAAGGAAGGTAGATTGGATGGTTTCTAGTTCTAAATTCATGAATCTATTATGTCAATAAAAAAACTACAGAAATCATGATTATATCAATAATCTTTGATAGTCTTAACCTCATGTTAAGAATTCCTATCCAAGGAGAAGAATTCCTCAAGGCCATGCTCCTTGTATCAAGAAAAAGATCATCACCATGACCTTCAGAGTTAGAAGACTGAGGCCATGTCATGGAGGTAAGGAGATCTGGACCTCACTAACCTGTTCCTTACTATTGTTGTGAACTGTCTGAAGAGCATTTTGTTCAGTAGCCTCCAAAGCCATCTTCAGCTGGCCGTGGGGGGAGGTCCAACGGGCTACTTGAGTACGTCATGCTTCTGTGTTTGTTCATGGCCTCCTGCAAGCAGTTGGAGTTTACGCATTGGGTGATGGGTGAAATAAAGGCTGTTCCATACACATATGTTATATACATAAATTTCCTATATTAAGGGACCATATGACACATTTCTGGGGAAACCTAGAAATGACCCCTACCTATGCTTTATTTTGGAGATTTCTTTAGAATAGGAACATAAGACAAAGAGAAAATTATCTTTGGAGTCAACCTCCCACCCCCACCATCAGACCTGAGACACCTATGAGTTCTGTTATATACATTGAGTGTTATATACATTATCTCATTTGATCCTCATGATATTCTGTAAGGTTAAGTGGTCATACAGATATAATTATCCCCATTTTGCAGATGAGAAAGTTAGCCTTTAGAGATTTTCATTGACCTATCCATAATCACATAGCATAGACTCCCATTCAGGAACAATCCTTAAAGAAAGGCATTAAAGGCAAAGACAATATTTTGTAAGCTGCCAAGGAGAGAAAAGAAAAAAAACCATCCCAAAATAGGAAGATAAGAATGACTTTGAAGCTCAGTCTTTGCAGAGGAGAATTTTTACACCAAAAAATTAAAAAAAAATTGGAAGCAGCCAGCCTTTTTTGAGGCAGGAGAATGCTTCAAAACCTGAGGACCTAAAAACAATTTTCAGCCAAGCCCCATCACTGCAAAGGTCACTAAGAGAATTACCACAGATCTGAGAGTAGACAAGTCACTCCAAAAAGTTAAGCAGATTAGAATGTTAACAAATAGTAAAAACAAGGCTGTGAGGTAAATTTATATATTTATATATTGGACAGCGGATTATGAAACAGACAAGATAAAAACCTAACAATTGATCATTAGATTTGTAGTTGAGGGGACCCAGGTTCCCATCATGGCTCTCCCACTTACTCATGTTCAGTACTTCCATAATTAATATTCATGCCAAACATTTTATTTTCCCATTTCCTGTGTGATCTTAGGCAGGCATTGTAGGCCTCATTTCCTCATCTATAATGGGTCATTGTACTCGATGACTTCAAAGGCCCTTTCTCACTCTAAATTTTTGAGCCTGTGATCTTTAATGTTCTGACCAATCAATTACACAGTTTATAAGGTCACCAGTTTTGACCCTGAGAAGACCTTAAAGCCTTTCTCCTTCATTTTATAGATGAGGATACTGAGGTCCAAGGGCACACAAGTGGAGGTATTATTGCCATTTAGTCATTTTTTCAGTTGGGTCTGACTCTTCATGACCCCATTTGGAGTTTTCTAGGCAGAGAATCTAGAGTGGTTTGCCCTTTCCTTCTCCAGTTCATTTTTAAAAAGAGGAAACTGAGGGAAACAGGGTTAAGTGATTTGCCCAGAGTTACACAGCTAGTAAGTATCTGAGGCTGGATTTGAACTCACAAAGAAGAATCTTCCTGATGTAGGCCCAGTGCTCTATTCACTGCACCATTTAGCTACCCTGAGCAGAGGTAGCAGAGAGCAATCCAAGCTCATCCCCAGATTCTACGTCCAGTATTGTTTTCACTGCCTTTTCTCTGCCAGCAGGTGAATCTCCTTCCCAGGGCCCTCTGCTCTCCTGAGAGCAGAAAAGATAAAACTCTAACACTAAATGGCAGGCCTGAACAAAGGTGAGATACACAAGCCCACCCAGATGAACAAAACAGAGAAATGTCAATACCACACTGGGTTAAGGTCTAGCTGTTTTGTTTAAGCCTCGTTCCTATAATTCAGGTTCTAGCCATATTGGCTTACTTGCTGATTCCTGAGCCCAGCACTGCATTTCCAACCTCCAGGCTTTTGCAAAACTGGCCCACATACCTGCAATTCACTTCTCCCTCGGCTTCCTCCTCTTAGATTCTTTAACATCTCTCAAGGTGCCGATCAGGTAACACTCCCTATGGGAATCCTTTTCTGATCCTCTTAGCTGTTTGTGTTCTCTCCCTTCTCAGATTATCTGGTATTTATTTATGTGTTTTATTGATTCTTCCACAGTAGAATGTAAGATTCTCAAGGGCAGAGACTTTTTCAATTTTGTAATTGTATCTCCAGTAACTAGTATAGTGCTCTGTACATATGAGCACTAACTAAACACTTATTCAAATGAATTGAATTCAAATTGGGGTAAACTCACATTAAAGACAAAATGAAGACAGGATCACCTTAGATATGAAAACCTGTGAAACATTTCTTTGAATCAGCCATTTTATAGGCTCTCTTCTTCCCTCACCCCCATTTCTACTGTAAATATTTTTCACAATTAAGATAAGACTAGGGTCCTGTGGGAGAGAAGAGATTTGAGATGACGAAAGATTTACATGGCAGGTATGACCCATGGACTCCTGGCAAGCCACCTTAGAGAGCAGGGTTCATGCCCCTTTTCCTGGAAATAGTTGGCCCTATTGTTACTCTGGAATGAATCCTTAGACTTTTTTCATCTTGGGAATACAATTTTCTAGAAAAAAATAATTTGATTTCTTCTTCAGTCTTCCCTTCTCCACTGGCAATCCCTTCTCTCCCAAGAAAGGCAATCCTTGTTTTATGTATTGCCCAAGCCTTTCTTGGTTATTTCTTAGGAACCATTGGGTTCCTGAGATCACAGCAGTCTTCCCTTCTCATCACAGGGTCAGGAGAGACAACCTTCCTAATCCTTCCTCCCATTCCCATGCTTTTTTCACCCAGGTGGCCCAGTGTCTTATATACCACCATTACAGAAGTATAGACATTTTGGGCTGAAAGGAACCTTGGAAATCATCTCATTCCACCCCCTCATTTTATTGCCCACTTCAAAGTGGGCAATCTCAGATCAGAATTAGATATCAAATTTTCTTATTATTTCTGTGCTCAGGTTATACTTGTCCCCCAAAATTGAATTCTTCCTCATGCTGATGAATTGTGAACCTCAGATGCCTTCTATTCACAGCTGAAATCACCAGTGACCTTTCAAAAAAAATCAGAAATCACATTTGGAAACCTACCTATAAGAAAGGGGCCCATATTCTCTCAGGAATCACAGGAAATAAGTAGCTGGCAATGAACTGTTTCAGAAAACTCTATTTTCTGTAGCCATGAGAAGGAAGGAAGGGTAGTGATCTTGCTTCAGGGGAATATGAAAAGTGAGGGAAGGCATGGGGTAGAACAGGAGAGTCAAGAGGTGTCTTAGTGGAAGGAAAGAAAGGGATAGAGACTTAGGGAACACATGAAGAGGTGGGGAGTTTTCCCACCTGAGTTCCGTGAGAGGCCAGGGAGTACAGGATCCACCATGAGGTCTGCAAAACTGAGGATTAAGAAAGGAGAAGCCAGACTGAAAAGGAAAAAAAAATTAATGCCCTAAGGAAAACTGCTCCCCAATAACAGCTGCAGTTTTTTAGGGCACAGATTGGGTTTTCATATAGTTTTTTAGGCTCATTTAGAGCCTATCAAATGAGATAACATTTGTCAAGTGCTTACCACGATCCCTGGCACATAGCAGGTGCTATAGAAACGTTAGCTAGTGGTACAATACTATACCGTGTTTCCCTGATAATAAGACACTGTCTTATTATTTTTTTGGACAGAAAAACACCAGAGGGCTTATTTTCAGGGGAGGGCTTATTTTAATGAACATTGACAGCAATTTTAATAAACAGGTAAATGTGAACAAAAAAATGTACCTTTATTCAATAAGCAAATCACTGGGGAAGAACAGGATGACGCGCTCACTGCTGCAGCTCTGATTGGATGCAGCTCGGAGCGTGGAGGGGGGTACGGTACATACAGAGGGTACCGTAATGTAGCGTGTAGCTCAGGGGATCACCTTCACTACAGTAGCAATCTCAATAGGGCTTATTTTCGGGGGGAGGGCTTATTTTAGAAGAATCTTACACAGTAAGGGGAGGGCTTATTTTCGGGATAGGTCTTATTATCGGGGAAACACGGTATCTACAGTTGGGAAGATCTGCGTTCAAATCCAGCCATAGACACTTATTAATATTGTGACCCTGGGCAAGACACTTAACCTCTATTTGCTTCAGTTTTTTTCAACCAGAAAATGGGAATAACAGTACCTACCTCATGGGGTTGTTATGAGGATCAGATGAGGTAATAGTTGTAAAAACACTTAGCATAATGCCTTGCACATAGTATGCATTAAATAAATGTTTATTCCTTTCACTTTCCCTCTTAGAGTTCAAAGCCAAGCAGTCAATGAAGAATGGAAATGGGGGAAATGTGTGAGCCTTTGGGTCACAGGGGTTGTTAAAGTTCAAATTTGTCTCTTTGGGGAAATGCATTTCTTTCTTAGTAGTGAGTCTTATCAGAATATCCTGTGTTGGCAATCTGAATCAAAGCTGCTAAAGCTCCAAACCTGAAACTTAAAAGGAAAGGAAATCCTAAATGTGAATTTATATTTTCAATCCCTTTGAAAATCATCCCCACTGGCTGTAGTATGGGCACTGCCATTGTTGGGCTGGCTCCTTCACATGTGGAATCTCCTTTTCAATTTTTTCCTTATTAGAAATGTTTTCGAGGGGCAGCCAGGTGGCACAGTGAGTAAGAGCACCAGTCCCAGAGTCGGGAGACCTGGGATCAAATCCGGGCTCAGATACTTAGCACCACACCCAGAAATAACTGGCTGTTTAACCTTGAGCAAGTTACTTAACCCCGATTGCTTAATAAATAAATAAATTAATTAATTAAAAAAATGTTTTTGGGGGTGGCTAGGTAGCGCAGTGAATATAGGCCCTAGAGTCAGGAGGACCTGAGTTTGGATCTGGCCTCAGACACTTGACACTTACTAGATGTGTGGCTTTGGGCAAGTCACTTAACCCTAATTGCCCTCCAAAAAGCAAAAACAAAAAAAAATGTTTTCCTGGAGGCCTGGATGACACGGCGTGTGAAGGCCGGACAAGGCCTGGTCAATGTGTCAGCAAGTTGATCCACCAACTGCAAGGGCCATTCTCAGGCCTGTCACCACAGGCCTGAGATCTGACAGAGCTGGGTAAGAGACAAACGCAGGACCTGTGGCAGTGGCAGCAGGTACTCCTGGGATTACCAGCCCACAGCCTGGAAATTTAAAAAGCGCCTATCTGAACTTCCAGGCACCAGGATGGCAGAGTGAACCCCGGCTGCTTCTATCCCCAACTCTGACCCTGAAAATGCAGTAATTATTGCCTCAGAGCAAAATTTTAAACAGTAAAGGCTTGGAAGTCCTAGAGGAAGGGCATGGCTAAGACCCTGCCTCAAAATGGGTAAAAAACACTGCAAAGACAAATATTATAGAATCCTATCATTGTGAACGGGAGGAACTAAATTCAGAAGGAGACAGTATTGACTCCACACCCACAGCTGAAACCTCAACAGGGAATGTGAACTGGTCTCAAGAGCAGAAAGCACTTTTTTTTTTTTAAAGCAATTGGGGTTAAGTAACTCGCTCAAGGTTACATGGCTAGGTGTTTCTGGGTGTGGTGCTGAGTATCTGAGCCTGGATTCGATCCCCAAGTCATCCCGACACTGGAGCCGGTGCTCTTACTCGCTGTGCTACCTGGCCGCCCCAGAAAGCATTCTTAAATGAGCTCAAAAAGAACTTTGAAAACCACATTAGAGCAGTAGAAGATAAAATGAATAATTCTTTTTAAAATCAAAATTGATAAATTAGAAAAACATTACAATGAAGAAAACAGCTCCTTAAAAAGAAAAATTTGTGAACTAAAAATGAAATCTGAACATATAGAAAAGGAACTTCAAGAACTAACTGAGGAAAATAATTTGCTAAAATTAAAATTGGGGCAGCTAGGTGGCACAGTGAATAGAGTACCAGCCCTGGAGTCAGGAGAACCTGAGTTCAAATCTGGCCTCAGACACTTAACACAAAAACTAGCCATGTGACCTTGGACAAGTCACTTAACCCCAACTGCCTTACCTTCCCCCTCCAAAAAGCAAAAAAAAAAAGAAAACAACTTTAGACTCAACCAAATTGAAACTAATGACTCTATGAGGCACCAAGAATTAGTCAAACAAAATATTAAGAATGAAAAACTTAATCCTAAAGTATGAGTGGGTCATACAAGAAATTATAGAAACAATAAGTAACTTCATTCAAGAGAATGACAATAATGAGACAATATACCAAAACTTGTGGGATGCAGCAAAAGCAGTTCTTAGGGGAAGTTTTATATCCCTGAATGCATACATAAATAAAATAGAGAAAATGGAGGTCAATAAATTGGGCATGCAACTGAAAAAGCTAGAGAAAGAACAAATTGAAAATCCTCAATTAAATACTAAATTAGAAATAAAACCAAAGGAGAGATTAATAAAATTGAATTTAAGAAAACTATTGAATTAATAATAAAACTAAGATCTGGTATTATGAAAAACCCAATAAAATTTTTTCTTTTTTTTTTTTTTGGAGGGGGGAAGGTAGGACCATTGGGGTTATGTGACTTGCCAAGGTCACATAGAAAATGAGCTTTGTTCTTTTTTTTCCTTCTTTTTGGAGGGCAATTGGGATTAGGTAACTTGCCAAGGTCACACGGCTAGTTTTTGTGTGTGTGTGTTAAGTGTCTGAGGCTGGATTTGAACTCAGGTCCTCCTGACTGCAGGGTCGATGCGCTACTCACTGCACTACCTAGCCACCCCTAAACCCAATAAAATTGATAGACCTTTAGTCAATATGATAAAAAATAAAAAAAAAGAAAGAAGAAAACCAAATTATGAGTATCAAAAATGAAAAGGGTGAATCTACCTCCAATGAAGAGGAAATTAAAACAATAATTAGGAATTATTTTGCCCAATTATATGCACATAAATTTGACAATCTTAATGAAATGGATGAACATCTACAAAAATATAAATTGCCCAGATTAACCGAAGAGGAATTAAACTACTTAAATAATCCCATCTCAGAAAAAGAAATTGAATAAGCCATCAATGAATCCCCCAGGAAAAAATCTCCAGGGCCAGACATATTTACTAGTGAATTCTACCAAACATTTAAAGAACAATTGACTCCAGTACTTTACAAACTATTTGGGAAAATTGGAGAAGTAATACCAAATTCTTTTTATGACACAAATATGGTACTGATACCTAAATTGGGAAGAGACAAAGCAGAGAAAGAAAATTACAGACCAATTTCCCTTATGAATATAGATACAAAAATTCTAAATAAAATATCAGCAAAAAGACTATAACAACTTATCATGAGAATAATACACTTTAATCAGGTAGGATTTATTCCAGGAATATAAGGGTGGTTTAATATCATGAAAACTATCAGTGTAATTGATCACATCAACAGCAAAACTATCAGAAACCACATGATTATCTCAACAATGCAAAAAAGGCTTGTAACAAAATACAACATCCATTCCTATTAAAAACACTAGAATGTATAGGAATAAATGGAGTCTTCCTTAAAATAATAAATAGCACTTATCTAAAACCATCAGCAAGTATTATATGTAATGGGGATAAGCTAGAAGCATTTCCAATAAGATTAGGGGTGAAACAAGGATGTCCACTATCACCCCTCTTATTGAATTTGGTATTAGAAATGTTAGCAGCAACAATAAGAGAAAAAAAGAAATTGAAGGAATCAAATTAGGCAAAGAAGAGACTAAGCTATCACTCTTTGCTGATGATATGATGATATACTTAGAGAATTCTAGAGAATCAAGTAAAAAACTACTTGAGATAAATAAATTTGGCAAAATTGCAGAATATAAAATAAACCCACATAAGTCCTCAGCATTCCTATATATCTTTAACAAAATCCAACAGCAAGAGATAGAGAGAGAAATCCCATTTAAAGTTACTTTAGACATTATAACATATTTGGAAATCTACCTGCTAAAACAAACCCAGGACTTATATGACCACAATTATAAAACACTTTTCACACAAATAAAGTCAGATCTAACTAATTGGAAAAACATCAATTGCTCATGGCTGGGTTGAGCTAATATAATAAAAATGACAATTTTACCTTAATTAAATTACATATTTAGTACCATACCAATCAATCTACCAAAAAATTGCTTTGTAGAGCTAGAAAAAATAGTAGCACAATTCATTTGGAAGAACAGAAGGTCCAGAGTATCAAGGCAATTAATGAAAAGAAATGCTAGGGAAGGTAGCCTAGCCATACCAGATTTTAATCTGTATTATAAAGCAGCAGTTATCAAAACTACTTGGTACTGCCTGAGGAATAGAGTAGTGAATCAGTGGAATAGATTGGGAACACGACTCAGCAGCCAATGACTATAGTAATCTACTGTTTGATAAACACAAAGACCCCAGTTTTGGGGATAAGAACATACTATTTGACAAAAACCACTGGAAAAACTGGAACATAATATGGCAGAAATTGGGCATAGACCAATATCTAACACCGTACACCAAACTAAAGTTGAAATAGGTGTATGATCTAGGTATAAAGGCTGATACTGTAAGCAATCTGGGAGAGCAAGGGATAGTTCACCTGTCAGATCTATGGAGAGAGGAAGACTTTATGATGAAACAAGAGTTAGAGAGCATTATAAAATGCAAAATGGATAACTTTGATTGCATTAAATTGAAAAGCTTCTGTACAAATAAAGCCAATGTTACCAAGATTAAGAAGGAAGCATAAAAGTGGGAAAGAATTTTTACAACCAGTGTCTCTGATAAAGGCCTCATTTCTAAAATATATAAATAATTGAGTCAAATCTATAAGAATACAAGCCATTACCCAATTGATAATTGGTCAAAGGATATGAACAGGCAGTTCTCAGAAGATGAAATTAAAGATATCTACAAGCATATGAAAAAATATTCTAAATCACTATTGATTAGAGAAATGCAAATCAAAACAACTCTGAGGTACTACATCTCACCAGCCAGATTGTCTAAAATGACAAAACAGGAAAATGATAAATGCTGGAGAGGATGTGGAAAAATTGGAACACTGGTGCATTGTTGGTAGAGTTGTGAACTGATCCAGCCATTCTGCAGAGCAATCTGGAACTATGCCCAAAGGGCTATAAAAAGTGCATACCCTTTGACCCAGCAATATCACTTCTAGGATTATATCCCAAAGAAATCAGAGAAGTGGGAGGAGGACCCATAGGTACAAAAATATTTATAGTGGCTCCTTTTGTGGTGGCAAAGAATTGGACATCAAGAGGATGCCCATCAATTAGGGAATGGCTGAACAAGTTGTGGTATATGAATGTAATGGAATACTACTGTGCTGTAAGGAATGAGGAGCAGACAGACTTCATAATAACCTGGAGAGAATTATATACACTGATGCTGAGCAAGAAGAGCAGAACCAGGAGAAATCTGTACAGAATCACAGACACAAGGTATGTGTGACGACCAGCTCTGATAGACTTAGCTCCTCTCAGCAATGTAAGGTTATAAGACAACTCCCAAAGACTCCTGATCAAAAGAGATGACCCCATCCAGAGAAAGAAATGCGGAGTCTGAATGCAGATTGAAACAAACTCTTGCTCTGTTTCTTCTTGTTTTGCTTTGTTTCCTCTTTCCCACTGTTCATTCCATTGGTTATAATCCTTCTTTATAACCTAACTAATGTTTAATGTGAAGGTATTCGTAGATCCTAAATTCGAGTGCATGCTGCCATGATGGGGGGTGGAGGGGGAGGAAAGGGAGGAGAGAAAATTTGAAACTCAGGGGACTATGGAACTGAATGTTGTAAACTAAAAGTAAATAAACAAATTAATTTTTAAAATACAATTTAAAAATTAAAAAAAATGTTTTCCTCTTCAGGAATATATTTGAGGCAAGTAGAAGGAGAAGTGTTACAGGACACCTAGATTCCTCTTAGATCTGCCATGGCCTGCTGTACTCAGAATGAGAAGGTTAAAGATTAATAATAAAAGTTGTGGGGCAGGGGGCAGGACGGGAGGGAATTGGGAGTGGTGGCAGCAATTCAGGACTCATGCTGACAAAATTACTTCTGCTCCTCCCCGAGTTTGAGAATGCAAAACCTCAGGTTTGGTGAGGAGAGTGAGGATTAACAAGAGCAAATACGGTACCACATCCATTTACTAGGTTAAAAGTCCCTGGACTTGGGACTCAGGAGTGCCGGCCACAGGGCCACTAAAAGCTGCACCAAGGAAGGGAATTGAACTCAAGGTACCAGACAGGATTGGCTCACGCCCTATAGAATGACCTGGGAATAGGTTCAAAGGAGAAAGTGTTGTCTTTATTCCTGCCTTGGAGCAGGAAACTTCTGGAAGAATCGAACAGCTAAATTCTGGAATTGTCTTAGGATTTCTTTCTTTTAGCTTCCCTTCCACGGCTGGTCATTTTGTGTTTTTCCAAAGTGACTTCTTCCGCCTCTTCCCCCGAGGACTAACGGAGGTGTTAACACTCAGGTAGGATTTCTTTTTTCTTTTCCAAGTGTGGAGGCCCCATACCACTATAAGGAAATGGTGTTGAGAGAAGAAACCACATCTCTATATATTTTAAAGGCTGGGAAACCATCCTGACTGGTTTCATTTTATAGGCCAATAGTTTTTGACCTAGGAGAATAATAACTTGGGGTTTTTATTTCAAGATTAAGATAGTGATAAAGAAGGGAGTATAGTATATTTTTTAAATTTTTATTTATTTATTTGTTGCTTTTTGGAGGGGGGAAGGCTGGGCAATTGGGGTTAAGTGACTTGCCCAAGGTCACATGGCTAGTAAGTGTTAAGTGTCTGAGGTTGGATTTGAGGTCCTCCTGACTCCAAGGTCAGTGCTCTATTCAAAGATCTGCCTAGTGACCCCAGAGAGTATAGAATTAACAGCATCTGGGAGGCCTAGCTGTTTATCACTTTTACCCCCCCAGGACAGAATCACAAAGCAAGTGTAAGGCTGGCCTCCTAAGCAGAGTCAGCATGGTACCACGGAAGGAGCACTGGATTTGAAGTCAGAAAATCTAGGCCCAGATTCTGGCTTTTCCACCAATTGTATGACTTTGGGCACATTACATAAACTCTTTTATTCTCTACAGTCTTTGATTGTATTAGTCGGAACTGCTGTCCTCCCTGTCATTCTCCCTCCCTCCACAACACTCTCCATTCTCCTGTCTACAGCAGTTTCCTGGTTACTGTCAGGTGAAGGTATAGTTTTGAGCCCAGTGTAACAACTCGACTCCACACTCTTCCTTCCCTTATTGCCAAGGTATTGCCCCATAGTAACGACCAAGTAGAAAGAGAAGGTGAAGGAACAAAGGAACTGGGTGGTACAATGGTTAGAGCACTGTGCCTGCAGTCAGAAAGATCAGAAAGATAATATTTGTAAAATGTTTCATTTAATAAATGCTTGTTCCTTTTCCTCCCTACTAGCTGTACCTCAGTTTCCTTATTTGCAATACAGTGAGACATTGGATTCAATGTCCTCTAAGGCCCTAAATCTATCATTTTAGAATAAAGTTCTTAAATCTATCTGTAGATATCGTAAATCTATAATAAATTTCTAAATGTATCATTTTAGAATAAAGTTCTTAAAACAGCAACAAATTTAGGCTGAAGGTATTATCCCCATGGTTGTTGCTGTGTAGTAAATATTTGAGGGAGGATTTGAACACGTCACTGACTCCAAAGCCAGTGTCCTGTCTTTTATAACATGACTTTCAGCAAAACTAGAAGTAACAAATATGCATGGTCAAGTAAAACAGATTCTGATGTTGGTCACATACAAAAATGTGTCTCATCTTGCATATTTACTTTTAAAAGACTTAACTCTGATGGACACAATGACCAACCACAATTTCAGAGCCCTGATAATGAGGCATACTACCTACTCCTTGGCTTCCCTTTGGAGAGCAGATCTAAGTGGGGCTCTCTGGGCAGTCAGAAATGAATTTACTGAGTACTTAAGGAAAGGAATCAATCTAAGGAGAAAAGGGGGCAAAGACAGGGGAGGTGGGAACCTGCAAGAGACTCAGCTTCACCTGCTTCACAAGTGGACCCAGACCATTCTCCATATAAACATACAGGCAGACTCATCTCAAGGACTCCATGATTGGAGGTCCCTCAGGAGAGCCTTGCCACCTCTGGTATCTTTCTCACCAACTCTTCATCTCCTCATTGCTGTGTCCTTGACTGGCAGAAACTCCCAATCATCTCTCTCCTATCCTAATAATAGGACCCAAGGTGTACCTTTCAATTTGATCAGTCTAGTAAGAGATGTGGACCCTGGTTACAAAGAGAGTAGAAGAGAGCTTTGTAAGAAACTGTGCTTAGCACATAGTAGGTATTCATTAAATGCTTGAAATGTAGGGGAAATGGCTCAAAACAAATGTTCTGCATATAATCCTTTAAAGATTGGTTTGACCATAAAAGCAGTGTAATAGAAATGCAAAACACACCACAGAAGGAAAAGAAAATATCAATATCCTGTTTCATATGAAGGATCACACTCTTAGTTTTAAGAGAGAATTTCAGTTAGTGTCTTGGATTTTCATGAAGAAACTATTAAATATTTCTCAGCAGTGATCTCTAGAGCTGTATGATCAAATCCATCAAATAATATGGTAATAAGATTGTGAGTTTCCTCATCACAGGAAGTATTCAAATAAGGATTGGACAACTAGTCATGGTTAGAGGGCACTTAATGTTTTGATCAAGGTTTGGATTAGCTGACCTGTGACCCTGACATTCTAGAAATTATATAAAATTCCTTTTCTGGGCTCCTCTGTATCCTGGATGAGGATCTTTCTGGGTTACACTGGGATCTAGGTGATAAAGCCAAAGGAAAGAAGTGTATTAAGAGATGGATGGTTGGGGCAGCTAGGTGGTGCAGTGGATAGAGTACTGGCCTTGGAGTCAGGAGTATCTGAGTTCAAATTCGGCCTCAGACATTTGACATACTTAATGTGACCTTGTGCAAGTCACTTAATCCCAATTGCCCTGCCTTCCCCCCTCCAAAAAGAGATGGATGATTGAAATCAGAGATAACCTCAGAGACAGATAATGCAGAATAAGAATCTCGAACTTTTGACTTGAATTGGTGGCAAAGGACAACACTGATTCTTTCTTCATAAGATCCCTGACCTTGTGAATCTGGTGATCAGCTCAGTTGCAGACTCGAAGACCAACATTCATTTATGGCATTGAGATAATCAAGGACTTCTCACAATTATGTTAAACTCATTGAACTGAACAAAGGTTATATTGAGAACTCCGTCTTGCAGCTGGCTAAATCTTCCATAAAATTTTGAAAAAACAGAGATAACACCAGCCCAAGAGAAAGATATGAGGAGACATAGAAACACTTAGTCTCCAGATATTCCACAGCTAGACCTTTGGAATATGTTAGTCAAGATTATGGAGGAGAAAGAGTGAGCAAACTATAGGAACAAAGTTTATGAGGTCTTTTTAAAAGGAAAGGGAGGAAGGACAAAGAATCCCAATCTATAGCTAAAGACTGGGATGGCAGGACTGTTGAAGTTTGCAAATATAGGAGTCAAGAAAAGAAATGACAATGAAAAATATCTAACTATTCTGGAAGGAGTTTACTAGTCATTAAAGCCACTACCATGTTTCCCAGATTTAGAGAGCTTCAGTTCTTGTCATGGCAGCCCTTTGACTGACTGACCCCTTGACATGAAGCCCTTTTGACTGCCAAATTTCACAGAACAAATCCCCTTAATAAAAGGATCTGTTCTGTGAAACTTGGACCCAGTCAAAGGTTGGCACATGAGGACTGGAGGGCCACATTTAGCCTTGAGGCCAGAGATTTCCTACCCTTGGATAGTGGATAGAAAGCTTGCCACAGAGTCAGGAAGAACTGAATTTAAGTCCCACCTTTGCCAGTTCCTAGCTATGACCCTGGATTAGTCCTTTGGCCGCTCAGGTAACTTTGTAAGACTATAAATAGTAAAGAATATACTCATTTGTGCTGACAGAAGTTCTTCACTAGGAGTTCCCAATACAGATGACTCATGGATTCTGTTCTTTTTTAAAAAGTATAGTTAGAAAGTAAGCTTAATTGATAATAATGATTCTCAATTTCATAATAAATTATTAAAAATAATTTTATCAATAGATTTTTGTTTTAATATCTATATTTCCCAATGTAGTCTTTCCTCTCACTCCCTCCCTGAAAGCCATCTCTTACAATAAAGGAGAAAATAGAGGGGAGGAAAGATATGAAATACTAGCCAGCATTAAAAAGTTTGATGTTATATAAAATGTTCTATACCCATGGTCCCCCACCTCTGCAAAAAAAGCAGGATGAGTTTTTTATCCTTATATTTCTTGTTTGAGACTGAACTTGGTCATTATAAGTTCACAGCATTCCGTTCTTATGGCTTTGTTGGTGTTGGTGGCTTACAGTTGCCACAGTCCCTCTGATTCCATCTAGTTCACTTTGCATCAGTTTGTCTTTCCATACTTTTCCCATATTCATCATACTATCACTTCTTACAGCACAGTAATAGACTATTATAATCTTCTACCACAATTTCTTTAGCTATTCCCTAGTTGATAGCTATCTACTTTGTCTCCAGTTCTTTGCTACCAAAAAAAAAGCTCTACTATAAACATGTTGATATTTATAGAGCCTTTCTTTTTGTTATTAACTTCCTTGGGTATATGCCTAGCAGTAGAATCTCTGTATCAAATGGTAGAGACATTTCAGTTACCTATCACATAATTCTTAATTGCATTCCAGAATAATTGGACCAATTTACATTTCCATCAAAAGGGCATTAGTGTACACAACGCCCCCCCCCCCAACCTCCCCGCCATGTTGACTATTCCCATCTTTTGTCATCAGCCAATTTGCTGGATGTGAAGGTTAAACCTCAGGGTTGTTTTGATTTGAATTTCTTTTATCATTAGTGATTTTTTTCATTAGTTTTTCATATGGCTGGTAATATTTTCCAATTCTTCTTTTGAATCTAATTTGTTTTTACTCTTTGATCACTTAACAATGGCTCTTGGTCATATATATTACTTGTATGTATTTTGGATATTGGACCCTAATAAGAAATATTTGATACATTTTTCCCAGTTGACTTGTCTCCTTCTTAGCCTAGTTGTATTAACTTTATTCAGGCAAAAGCTTTTCAATTTCAATTTAATTGAAATTATATTTATTCAATTCATTCAACTGAAATTATATCTTTTATCTTTTGTAGTCACCTCTAACCCTTGTTTGGTTAAGAATTCACCCTCTTCCTTTAGCTGTGAAAAACATATGTGTGGGGCACTAGGTGGCACAGTGAATAGAGCACCGGCTCTGGAGTCAGGAGGACATGAGTTCAAATCTGGTCTCAGACACTTGACACAAAACTAGCAGGGTGACTTTTGGCAAGTCACTTAACCCCAATTGCCCTACTTTCCCCCTGAAAAAAAGCAAAAAACACCCAAAAAATAAAAAAAAATATGTGCTTCTCCTCTCATTTTTTATGGCATGATTTTTAACGTCCCAATTACATTTCTATTTTGAATTTGTTATGGCATATGTTGAAAGATATTAGCCTAAACCTAATTCCTCCCAAACTGCTTTCCAGTTTTCCTAGCAAATTTCATCATCATCAAGCATTTATTAGGTGCTTACTGTGTGCCCAGCACTGAGAATAGAAAGACAAAAACAAGATCCCTTCCTTCAAAGAGCTTACATTCCACTGGGGGGCACAACATGACCACAAGGAGACAGTATTAGCTAGGAGGCACTCCCAGAGGGAAGGAGAGACAAAGGGATGGCAGTGTGATCCCAAAATTCCAATCCAATATGCAACAAAGGAGACATTTTCAGTGTATTAGAGAGTGTGTGTTGGGGGGCGGTGCTGTCCCTATTAATTTGGGTCCAAGATCTTCCTCATGATCAGGGACCCCTTGCCTTAAGTGCTCGCTACTTATACACACTTGGGAGAGCACAGAAAATAGAATGAGGCAGCACAAATTCATCCCAGAAGCAAGGAAAACCCTATGGTTGATTGAGGGTCATGTTCATGGATCATAATCACTTTGTCAGCAGGCTTTTGAGTCATTAACTGCAGGTTTTTCCCAGTAAAGGCATTCCACCTGCCACGTCAGCAGGAGCTTTCAAAGGAATTCAAACATCCAGTGTTTTGGTCAGCCATTTCCTAGGACATGAGGAAGTGGTGAAGGAAAGGAAAGGTCACAATGGAGCAATGTCAGTGATCCATAGGGCCAAAGGGTATCTTATATGATTTTATACTATAATCTACAATTAATTTATTACATTATAAAATGTTATTATATATAAATTATTATATTATAAATAGAAATATTATATAAATAAAATTATTACATTATAAAATATTACAACAATTACATTAATATGTAATATTGGTATCATTTATACAGAAGATGTTATTTGGTCCTAACAATTCTATTTTGCTTAATTCACTAATACAATCACGGATAGCCACCAAATCACAATGAACTGTGTAAATGCTGATGCATTTGAGTAAGGGGCATCAAAACTGTTGTCACAGCAGAAAAGTGGGAAGTAAGATTTGAACTGAGTTTTGAAGGAACCCAAGAAAATCAAGGGGTATAGGAAAAGAGGAAGAGAATTCAGAGGCTTTCTTTCACACTATAAGCATTATAACTCTACAATGCCTATCAATACTGTTAAGTAATTATAATTGTTCTATAATCATTGAGAAAAAGATATACCATATATTACATGTACCATAATTAGGGTTTATACTTTTCCATAGAAGAGTGCTGAGAGAAGCTTGTGATGAGTGTAAATGGTTGTGGCCCACCTGTAGAGATTCTGTGGAATGGCTCAACTCCCAACATCTCCTAGGGCTTTCTCTCTTTCACCCTTCCCCAAATTCCAATCCGTAAATATTCCTAAGTGGGAAGTAATTAGTGCCTCAGTGCCCTCTGGCATGGGATTAAGCACAGGTCTGTAGTAACACCATCAGGTGAAGCTTCAGAGCTAAGAATCAGTTTATTTAACAATTTAAATATTTAATGAGCTCACAGTCTGCTAAGAGGCTTCCACTAAAATCCTATTCCATGTCTCACGGGGGTTTCAAAGGCTATATTAGCCAAATGGAATCTCTGGAAGGGCTTACCAAGATGGCAAGGCCTTCAATATGGCCCAATGGACTGTATATTTGTCCTCGAGAACCAACCTATGTAAGCATGGAGAGAACTATTACCAGAGGGTTGGTGATCAAGGAAGAGATTTCCTTAGCTACGGCAACTCATTTAAACCATTTTGTGTTGTTGTTTTTCGTCCTTCATTCTCAAAAATGTCCTCCTGACGTCAAGAGTATTATGACTTGTGAATTGAGTGAATTTAGGCAAGGCTGTGCAAAGTCTCTCTCTGCTCCAGAGACATCTGAGTCCAGTAGTAAGACATGGGTCAGGATTACTGGCAATGACCCAGGATGCAGTGGGAGTCCTTGGCCTTTTTGAGCTAAGGTCTTTCTTAGGTCTTCCTCTGTCTGAGGCATCCACTCATTCAGCGATTAAAGCTAGGTAAGAATCGTGGCATAAGATGGCCTAATTTGCTTTCACAAAATAATCAGTTTGGGAGGAGAAGACCCCCGTGGTTTTTGGTTAGAACAGAAACAATTGCTATTTACACTCCAACCATCTAGTAAGTAAGGCATGGAGAGGTTACAAGCAGATCAGAAGGTTACTCACACCAAGGAAATGAATGATCCTTGAAGCACAGAAGACTATACAAGGCATAGTTTCCACACACCATGTAAGCAGCATTCCAGTATCACAGTCTCCCACCTTTCCAGTGAAAGGGGAGAGGTTCATTTTCTCTTCACCATAGTCAAGCTTGGCCATGATAATTATACATTATTCAGTTTTGTTTTATTGTTCTTAAGGTTCACATCGTTATAATAATTATGTATACGGATTTCCTGGATCTGTCTGCTTCACTATGAATCAATTCATATGTTTTCCCATGTTTCTCTGAATTCCTCTTATTCATATTTCTTAATACACAATTCTATTACATTTATATACCAGAATTTCTTTAGACATTGACCAATCTTTTGGCACCTACTTTGTTTCCACTTCTCTATTACCACAAAAAGTGTTGCTATGAATAATCTAAGACTTTATTTCTGTCTTTCTGACCTCCTTGGGGTATAATACTCAGTAATGGCATTCTTGGATCAAAGGATATGAAATTTTGGTCACTTTTTTGCATAATTTTAAATTGTTTTCTATAATGGTTGGACTAATTCACAGTTTCATCAATTATAACTTGTGACCAATTTTCCTTTGGGAAACAGGCCTTGGTTTTGTAATCTCTTCTATTCCTTATTTGGTTACTATTTCTTAGGGGGAATGCTATATAGTAATACTGGAGACAGAGGAGCATTAACAATTGGAAATTAAGGAGGACCTGAGTTCAAATGTGATCTCAGACACTTAACACACACACACACACACACACACACACACAAAAACTAGCCGTATGACCTTGGGCAAGTCACTTAACCCCAATTGCCCTCCAAAAAGCAAAAAAATAAAACAAATTTTAAAAATTGTAAATTAAAGAAGGGCTCTTTGCAGGAGGTGGTAACCCAAGTTACCTTGAAGGGAACTGGGGATTCTAAGAAGTGACGGTGGGGAAGGAGACTATTTCAGGCAATTAATGCTACCCAAAAATGGAATGAGTTTTCTTTGTAGGTAATGAGTACCTCATTACTTGAGGTCTTCAAGTGAAAGCTGGATTAACCATTTCTCAGGACATTGAAGAGAAATCATCTATTCCTTTTTTTTAATAGTGCTTTATTTTCCCAATTACATGTAAAGACAGATTTTAACATTTATTTTTTAAACGTTGAGTTTTAAATTTTCTCCCTCCCTCCCCTCTCCTTTCCCTAAGACAGGAAGCAATTCGATACAGGTTATGTATGTGCAATCATGTAAAACATATTTCCATATTTTAGTCATGTTGTAAAAGAAGAAACATACCTAAAGGGAAACACACACACACACACACACACACACAGAGAAAATTTAAATAGTATGCTTCGACCTACATTCAGGCTCCATCATTTCTTTCTCTGGATGTGAATAGAAATTTTCTTCATGAGTCCTTTGGAATTGTCTAGGGAAATCATCTATTTCAACCTCCTCGTTTAACAGATAAAGAAACTAAGACTACGACAAGTGAAGCAAGTTTCCTAAATTCTCATAGCTAATAAGTAACAGAACTGAGATTTGAGCCCAGGTCTTTTGACTGCAAATAGAAGAGCTTTTCTGTTAAATCAAAAGTCCTGCCAGATTCCGGTGTGTCTAGACTATATGCCCTCTGAAGTTCCCTTCCTCTCTCTGGGATTCTAATCCTGGAAGCTAGATAGCTTGGGAATGCAACTTAAAAGTTGACAATACCATCGAATCTATTTGAATTGTTGAGCTTTCTTTACTTCCTGGCCCAGGATAATGATGATGGTGATATAACCTAGGTGGCATAGTGCCATGCCTGGAGTCAGAAGGACATGAATTCAAATATGGCCTCAGACACTTACTAGCTATGTGACTCTGTGTAAGTCACTTAACCCTGCTTTACCTCAGTTTCCTCATCTGTAAAATGAACTGGAGTAGGAAATGGTAAACCACTCCAGTATCTTTGCCAAGAAAACCCCAAATGGGCCATGAATAGTCAGACACAACTGAAACAATTCAACAACAACAAAAAAAAAACCCCTCTCTCGTTAGGAGTCCTGGCTCCGATTGCTGCCATTTTCCCATGTCAGAAATGAGGGAGTATGCATTAATTCTGAGCCAAACTACTTGACAGGATAGAGCTGTAACAAAGTCAGTATGCTGGCATATCTGTTCCATGGCTGTCTCCTTCCTCCCATTGCCTTGGAAATGTCGACTTTTTCCTTCCTTTTATGGACAATATCTTGGGGATCAGATAGAGACACTCATTACCATACCAATGGATTACTTTATACAAATCAAAAAAATAATAATGAAATTCATCTGGAGGAGCAGAAGGTCAAGGATCCCAAGAGAAATGATGGGAAAAAAGTAGGAAGGAAGGGGACCTAGCAGTACTAGATTTTAAACTATATCACAATTCAGTAATCATCAAAACAATTTAGTAGTGGTTAAAAAGCAGAGAGGTTGATCAATGAAACGCATTTGGGGCACAATATACAAAGGCAAATGAGCACAGCAGTCTAGTGTTTGATAAACCCAAAGATACCAATTTGGAGGGCAGGAGCTCACTATTTGACAAAAACTTCTGAGAGAACTGGAAAGCAGTCCGGCAGAGACTAAGTATAAAGTAATATTTCACAGCACACATCAAAACAGACTCCAAATGAATATATAGTATAACTTAGATAAAAGGGGTGATATCATAAACAAATTCGAGGAGCAAGGAAGTAATTACTTTTCAAATCTATACAGAAGAGGAAAGAATTCATGACCAGAGAATAGAAAGAATCACATAAGATAAATTGACCATTTTTGATTATATGAAATTTAAAAGATTTTGCCCAAAGAAAACCAATGCAACTAAAATTAGAAGGGAAGCAGTTAAGTAGGGGGAAAATCTTTGCAGCAAATTACTCGATAAAGGTCTGATTTCCAAGATATATAGGGAACTGTTTCAAATTCATAAGAATAAGAACCATTCTCCAACTGATAAATGGTCAAAGGATATGAATGGGCAATTTTTAGAGAAAAGCACATAAGTGTCAATCATATGAAAAATGCTTTAAATCACTAATAATTAGTGAAATGTAAATTAAAGCAACCCTGAGGTTCCATCTCCCACCCATCAGATTGGCAAAGTTGACAAAAAGAAAATGGCAGATGCTGGAGGGGTTGTGGGAAAACAGGAACATTAATGCACTGTTGGTGAAGCTGTGAACTGGTCCAGTCCTTCTGGAAAGCAATCTGAAATGATACCCTAAAAGTTATTAAACTGAGCATACCCTTTGATGCAGCAATGCCACTACTAAGTCTCGACCCCAAAAGAGATCAAAAAGAGAGGTAAACAGCACATATGTACAAATATATTTATAGCAGCTCTTTCTTTGTATCATCAGAGACCTGGAAACTAAGCAGGTACCCATCACTTTGGCAATGGCTGAAAAAAATTTGGTATATAAATGTAATATTATGATCCTGTGAAAAACAATGAAAAAGATAGTTTCAGAGAAACATGGAAAGACTTTTATGAACTCATGAGCATGGTCAGGAGAACAGTTTATGCAGTAACAACACCATGAAAACAAAACAACTTTGAAAGGTTTAAGAACTTTTATCAACACAATAACCAACTATAATTCCAAAAGATTTATGATGAAACATGCTGCCTTCCTCCCAAAAAAGAGATGATCTCTTTTCATCAATCTCAGTGCAGATTGAGACATATATTTGCTGGACATGGACAATTTGGGAATTCGTTTTGCTTGACTGCTTATTTGTCATGAGGATTTTTTTTTCTTTTTCAATGGCGGGGGGAGGTAGAGCTAGAAGGGAGAGAAAATAGATTCTTGTCAATTAAAAAATTAAAAAACTGAGCTGCCAGAGGGTAGAGCAGGATGGGCTAAAGCATAGAAGACACAGCCAGGCTACAGCTGATAGAGAAGAAAGAGGGATTATATGTGTAGTTTTCCCAAACACCAAGTCAAGGTACTCCAATATCAGCCAGGTGAAATTTGTACTCCATGTTGGCTTCTGAGACTAAGCTAAGAGGGGATACAGAGCAACTAGCAGTTTTCCTTAACCTTGTTTCTCTTGCATTGGAAAGGTGGCCCTGTGAGAGTTTTCCAAAGGGTTGATGATCATTTCTATATGGAGTTTCAGATGATCCCATTGTATGATTTTCTGTTATTACTTTTCTATTCCTCCCGAACTGTGGCAACTTAGTGGAAAATGTGGAGGGGGAAGGGTAAAGAATGCCACTGGGTTTTGTTGTTTTGCCCTAGAAACTGAGAACTTTGGCATGATGGGAAGTGAAGTTCACTAAAAAGCTATAGTGGGAGAGCCCAGATGCCCACCAGTAGCCAGGGCCACCAATTAGGGATTAGAATGAGGAGGTCTGAGCTCTAATCAGATGCAGAGCCAAAGTAGCTGGTGAGGCTAGGAGAGTATCTGGACACCCCCACCACTCCTGTTTCACTGTTTTAACTATTCCCCACCCCCCAAATGCCTTGGATTGTGGCCCCCATGTGCCTTTCTTTGACTTGTGGATACAAGACGAATTTGGGAAGTTGATTGGACAATGAGTTTCATGGAAGGGAGTACTCAGATAGTTTCTTTGTAGTTTTGACATGTTTAATAAACCACAGGGCAAAAAGCTGATTCTTGTATAATAGCAACGTAAAGCAAGGTTTCTTAAACTTTCTTGAGTTTAGCAATGTTTTGTTGCCTGTATTTGTAATTTAAGGAAATGCTAAATTTTAGTGAGAAGTTAAGTAAAAATAAAGATGCAATTCTTTTCCCCATCCAAATTCCTGGACCCTCTGAAATCTATTTATGGATCCCAGAAGAAGAACTCCTGATAACAGAAAATGAAAACTGAGCTAGAGCATTTCATAGGGGTTGTCTAGAGGCAGATATTGAAATACTTTAGTAATAATGAGCCATATTTTGTATTGTGAAATAGATTCATTCAGAACTTGAATCAGCAAGGATTTATTTTCTGCTGGACCTTTTGAGGCTGGCAGCTTGGTGGGGTTGGTCTATGGGCATTTTCAAGAGAATAGAGAAAATCTTTTGTGCTTATGTATCCAAGAAACCTTGATGAAATCACTGGGCTGGTGACTGGAGTAGCCCTCCACCTGGTGGGAAAAGTTGTGAACAGCATGTCTTTGCATGTCAATAGCAAAATAGAACCTTGGCTTTCTGTTGTAAGCCTAAGGAAGAAAGGACACAAGCCAGTGTGGGTTGCTGCTACTGCAGCATCTTAAATGTCACCTGGCCTACTCACCAAGTGCTCATGCAGCCCACACCCATATTACATATCTTATTATCTTTGTTCTACAGATGAAGAAATGAAGGGCTAGCTGGCACAGTGGACAGCACACCAGGCCTGGAGTCAGGAAGACTCACTGGCTTCAAATCTGGCCTCAGACACAGGTGTGTGATCCTGGGCAAGTCACTTAACCCTGTCTGCCTCAGTTTCCTCATCTGTAAAATGAGCTGGAGAAGGAAATGGCAAACCACCCCAAATGGGGTCACAAAGAGTCAGACACAACTGAAACGACTCAACCACATGAACTAGAAGACAGGCTGAATGTCCAGTTGTTTCGTTTCAGTCACATCTGAATCTTTGTGACCCTATTTGGGGTTTTCTTGGCAAAGATACTGGAGTGGCTTGCCATTTCCTTCTCGAGCCCATTTTACAGAAGAGGAAATTGAAGCACAGAAACATTAAGTAAAAGTAAGCGCTGGAATACTCTTATTTTCTAATACTCCATGCTGTGTCTCACATCTTCCTAACATTCACATTGTACATGCAAAACAAAAATCCTACTCCCATAAGCCACTCCTTTGTAGGCAACGAATTTGCCTTTTTTTTTTTTTTTGGCTTCATCCACTGTCTCTTCTTTGGGACCCCATAGGCAATAACCACAGCCCTCTTAGTTCTTGAGCCATTTGTATGACAGTGTGTGTGTACATGCTGCCCCTTCAGCTGTGCTTTGTCCTTAAATATGTGCATTTGCACCTTTGCAGATTCCACTGAACTCTCCCACCTCTCTCCACTTTTCACTCCCAGTCCACCTCTTCCATGTATCTTAAGCTCCATGTTACTTTTCTCCTATATTTCTTTTTCTGAGACTTGTGTTCTATTTATAGCAGGTTCATCACTTTTATCCCTTCTTGGGTCTCTCTCTATTCCTTTTCCTTCTCCACAGACTTCAGACACAGCCATCTCTCCTGAAGTGAGAGCTTTCTGTCCTTTTTCCTCCACAAGCGGCAGCCAATTCCCAGCTATTTTCTTGTTAGGCCCTAACTAATTCATGCCTTCCTTTTCTCCTCACCACAACCTGAGATCTGTCTCCTTTATTTTCCCTTCCTTTCTTCCTGACCTCCCTTCTCGGATCCTTTCTTCCCAGCCGGTTCTGCTGGATTCACCTGAGCAGACATTACCAGCTTAGTTGTTTCTCTTCCCTGCCTCATTCTGGGTCCCTGAAACTCTCTCACCAATGTCTGCCTTCCTTTCATCATGAAATACTCTTTGCCAGTTTGCATCTACACCTCATTTTTCAATACAGACAGTTCTACACAATTCATTTTTTTAATAGGCCCCTCTGCTGTGTCCTTATTATCCATACCTAAAACATTTTTCCTGACTGCAAATTGTGTTCCAGATATTTTGAGCTTCACCTATAGGATTATTTGGTTATTCTTCTCCCCTTCCCCACCCCAGTACCTCAATGGAAGGCTGGAGGGAGGTTAACTTCATGTCTCCATTACCTTAGAGCTCTGGTTCACGCTTGTGATTCCCAAACCTGTTACTTTTATAGGAATTGTTATTATGTACTAATATCTTTCAGAACAGGTCACAAAATATCTTATATCCACTGTTTTATTTTATTTTATTTATTCCAGAAGACAATGAAGAGTCTTTAGTCTCAATTTACTGAGTAGAATCACTGTAAAATTCCCCCACTACTCCTGAGATTCAGAAAAAGAGCTCAAGCATTTATTTCATAAAAGACACAGGCACCACTGGTCAGTGTTATTGTTCAGTCACTTTTCAGTCATATCCAACTCTTGGTGATCCCGTTTGGGGTTTTCTGAGCAAAGATGCTGGAGTTGTTTACTATTTCCTTCTCCAGCTTATTGTGCAGATGAGCAAACTGAGGCAAACAGGGTTAAGTGACTTGCCCATGGTCCTATAGCTAATGGCTGAGGCTGGATTTAAATTCCAGAGGCTTCCTGGCTCCAGGCATGGCACTTTATCCATTGTGTCACCTAGTACTCATTTATTTCCTCCTTGGGAGAAATTCTTTGGGAGAATTTCAGTTTCTCTGCTGATTGGAAGCTCATGCCAAACTTCTTCCTTCCCAAGTACTGCAATTATTGCTGAAACAATGACTGCAAATAGGTCCCATGATGCTTCAAATGCGAATAATCAGGGTCTTTGATGCATAATCTCTTTCTTGGCTACTGCTTTCTAGGTACCTGAATTTTCAGAAGGTAGGCACTTGTGCCTCACACATAGTAGGTGCTCAGGAAATACTTATTGACTGACTGGATTCTCACATTAAATCTTGACTTAAAGGGGCCATCTAATTATTCTTCTCACCTCAACAAAGCTTTTCTCTTCCTTCAGGCTTCTTATTCTCCCATACTGCTTCTGGAAAACAAACAGACCACACCAGCCCTAGAGACTTTCTTTCTTTTTCTTTCTTTCTCCCTCCTCTTCCCTGTCTTCGTCCACTCCTTTATCCTGCTTCAGTTTCCCAGTCCTTTTCCTTCTTCCCTCTTCTTAAAAGTTGATGTTGGCCGCCGACCACTGGCTCTCACCACACTCCTAGCCAATTCTGGGAGAGAGAGTGAATCAGCCCTCAGCAGATCCACAATCTTGCCACGCTTCTCTTGTCGGTGTTGCCCTTGCAGGCTTTGTTTGCCTCAATGCCCATGCCATGGGAGCTCTTTCTTCCACCTCCTTTCCCCCGCCCCCACCTCACCCTGGTCTTCCTACTCTCAGAAGTGGGGACTCCCAGGGCTGCAGTATTTTCTTTATAGCCCTCCTTACTGGCCAGGGAAGCTTACTTTATTCTCCCTTGTGGAATAGATAGGGCAAGTATTATCTCTAATTTATGGCCGGAGGGGTCTTAACATGGCAAGGGAATGTGACTTGTCTGAGTCTGTGCAATGATTTTATAGTAGAACTGAGACTAAAACCAGGTGTCCTAACTCTAGGGTCCATTAGCTCACAGTGCCTCATTAAGTAAATGAAATGGGAACTGATCTTAAGGAGTTTATGATCCAAAAAGGTACACAGGGATATGCTGGTAAATGAAAGTCATTTCTCTGGAAAACAAAATCATATACACACAAGATACTTTTAAGTTTAATTAATTAGTAACTTGCCAATTAATTAATTAATTGATTAATCAGTTAATCAAAGGACTTTACAAGTACTTTTAATTACAAGATACTTTTAAGCTTAATCAATCAATTAATCATTGTCTCTTAAGTCTAGACAACCAGTAAAACGATAAATCAAGCTCTGATTTGTAGGGATTGCTGATCTGAGGTATAAAATTTCCATGCTGGAAATTTAACAACTGATACTTTTGAAAATGGCTCCAGCAGACCCCTGAATGTATCCCACCTGTCAAATCTTCTTAATTCAGAAAACCACACCCTCATTATATGGAACAACATGACAGGGTACCATAGGAATGATGGTATGAATGAGCAGTCAGTCAAAAGACTTCACCAGGAGGTTTCATGGTTTTTCAGGGGTAGAAGCAATATCGTGTTATTATGCAACAGCATTAGTTCGGGTCACTTCAAAGAAGGCTTGCCCGCAGCTGGGGTCACCTTGAATCATGGCCTGAACTTTAGCATTGTCTTCTTTGCTTTCATATCCTTTGGGGCTCTTGAAGAACTCTATGACCTTGTTAAAAGAGATGTCTTGATTGATAAATAAAAATTTGCCACTTTTAAAGGAAGATCGATCACTATGTGAGACCTTTAATGCTGGATCTGCCACTGATGATTCTGGTGACTTTTGACAAGCTTCTTAACCTCCCTATAATCATAGTTTGCAGAGTTATAAAAGTAGGAGTCAGGCTAAAGAATCTCTTAGGGCCATCTTAACAGTCTGGCTCTACAGGGTGTCCCAAGATTGCATTTTGGGGATGCTATTAAGCCGTCAGACTGCATTAAGTCTTTGGAGACACCCTGTATGACTCTGTGATCCTGTGTTAGTGGTAGAAGCTTAATGTTTGACTATCCTTCCTCCTAGACTCACCAAAAGATTCTTCTATGATATCATGAAATCATTATCCTAACTTTTCTTATAAGTTAATACTAGGGGCTAATTTGGAAGAATGGAAAATTAGTGTAAAGACAATGGGGTCACTCCCAGGATTGGGCTTCAGAGTCAGGAAGACCTCAGAATTAGATATTTTGAATTCCACATTTGTTATTCAGTGAATCAGCTAATCTCCCTAGCTTTGTGTCACCTGAAAATTTAATAAGCAAGGTGTCTAATGCTCTAAAGCATTAATTAACACAAGAGTAAGCACAGATCCTTGGAGCATTCCACTGAGGACTTCTTTCTTGCCATGTTGACATCAAACCATTAATACCTACTCTGAGTTCAACCATCTAACATTAATTGTACTATCATCTAGCCCACATCTTTCCTTCTTTTCAACATGAACTGTATGCAATACTATGATGCTTTGCTAAAATAAAATTTAATATTTATACTTAAATATTTAAATGTAGATTTAATATATTAAATCTTTCCCATGATCTACCAATTTGAAAATTGACCAAAAAGGAAATTTGGTTGGTCAGTTACTCTTGAGGAAGCATGCTGGTTCTTTGTGATCACTGCTTCCCTTTCTATATGTTCACTACCCATCCCTTTTTTAAGTAGATTCCACAATTTATGTAAGAATTGAGGTCAAGTTTGCCAACCTATAGTTTGCATTTTCAGGGACAGAGGCTGGCAGAGAAGCATGACAAATAACTAGTTTTCCTTCATTATGTAGCTCTCTGCCAACTCTGATTAATTCCTGCCAAGCTGCTACATATTAACTACTGTGTTAGGATAAGCACCTAATTAGTAGAGATTTTCTGCCTAAAAAGAGGGACTGAGAACCAGGTTTTGTTTCTAATGTTTTTTTTTTTAACAAATACACAGCAAGTTTATAGGTATTAAGAGTTTCCAAGCTTATAAAAATCAAAATAAAGTTTCTAGGAGCTGCAGGTCCTTGCTTGAAACCTGTATTCTGGTAGTAAATAAAATTCTGAGATTTTTCTGGCTCTGAAATCAGGGTGAAAGATTAAGGCAACAAGGCTGGGAATAATTCAGAGATTTCAGGAAAAAGCAACTAAGTAGGTGAAGTGGTAGACAAGAGGTCTCAATTTACATTTTCTATTTCTTTATGAATTAAGCTGTTTCTGCCCTTTCAGCAGGTAAGTCTAAACAAGTCAACTCTTTACCTATGTCAGCCAACAGTTATGACTCCAAAAGACCTGAGTAGTAACTCATTTTATTACAAGAGAAAGCAGAAAGACATGCATGTTGGGTCCCCTCTTGTATAGAGTGCAAAGGAGGACAATGATGTAGGCAGGGCCTTGGGTATCTCCATACCTGGTAACCAACTCGAAGTACAAAACAACAGTGTGATACAGTCCTGGGGTGCATACTCTATGCACGGAGGAAACTCAAAGATCATTGGTTGAATCCAGACTGCTCAGACTCTATGGAGTTTTCTAGGTTTTACTCTGTTCTGGCTAGTCTGCACCCCACCTCGGGCATCTTAGCCTATGGTGCTTCACCTAATTTCCCCTCCCATAAATAAGACTCCATTTCCTATCTCCTTTCTATAAAGTATTATCTATAAATGTATATGCCAATGTTTTTTAAAAATTAAGGTAATTTTCTCATTGTTTTTAGAAAAAAAGCAAATTCAACCCTGGAGTGGACATTTCCGGAATTCTCGGTTACTGACACTCATATCTGGGGTCTTACATATCCAATAAAGAAGCTACTCCATCTTTAGCCAAGACTCTGACTAGCATTTAGACAATCAGTCCAGGAAGCTGTTTCTGCCCTTTCAGCAGGTAAGTCTAAACAAGTCAACTCTTTACCTATGTCAGCCAACAGTTATGACTCCAAAAGACCTGAGTAGTAACTTATTTTATTACAAGAGAAAGCAGAAAGACATGCATGTTGGGTCCCCTCTTGTATAGAGTGCAAAGGAGGACAATGATGTAGGCAGGGCCTTGGGTATCTCCATACCTGGTAACCAACTCGAAGTACAAAACAACAGTGTGATACAGTCCTGGGGTGCATACTCTATGCACGGAGGAAACTCAAAGATCATTGGTTGAATCCAGACTGCTCAGACTCTATGGGGTTTTCTAGGTTTTACTCTGTTCTGGCTAGTCTGCACCCCACCTCGGGCATCTTAGCCTATGGTGCTTCACCTAATTTCCCCTCCCATAAATCCTAAATTACAAGTATTGCTTCCACATTGTGACTACTCCCATCATGATTTCGATATATTGCAGGTTGGCATAAGAAATTAAATGGGCAATCTGCCAAAAATTATTTTATAGAGCTAGAAAGAAATAATTACAAAATTCATCTGGAAGAACAAAAGGTCCAGAATAACAAAGGAATTAATGAAAAGAAATGTTAGGGAAAGTGTCTTAGCCATACTAGATCTTCAATCGTATTATAAAGCTGCAATCATTAAAACTACTTGGTACTGGCCAAGAAATAGAGTGGTAGGTCACTGGAATAGGTTAGGTACTCAGGGCACAGTAGTCAGTGACTATAGTGATCTACTGTTTGATAAACCCGAAGACCCCAGTTTCTGGGATAAGAACTCACTATTTGATTTAAAAAAAACTGCTAGAAAAACTGGGAAATAGTATGGCAGAAAGTATAGCCAAAAAGGCATAGACCAGTGTTTCACACCGTATACCAAAATAAAGTCCAAATGGATACACAATTTAGCTATAAAGTCTGATACCATAAGCAAATTAGGAGAGCAAGGAATAGTTTATCTGTCAGACTTATGGAAAACAGAGGAATTTATGGCCAAAGGATAGAGAACATTATGAAACACAAAATGAATAATTTTGATTACATTAAATTGAAAAGTTTTTTTTACAAAGTCAATGTAACCAAGATTAGGAGGGAAGCATAAAAGTGGGAAAGAATTTTTACAACCAGTGTCTCTGATAAAAGCCTCATTTCTAAAATATATAGAGAACTGAGTCAAATTTATAAGAATACAAGTCATTCCCCAATTGATAAATGGCCAAAGGATATGAAAAGGCAGTTTTCAGAGGAAGAAATTAAAGCTGTTTATAGTCATACGAAAAAATACCCTAAATCACTATTGATTAGAGAAATCCAAATCAAAACAACTCTTAGGTAACATGTTATACCTATCAGATTGGCTAACATGACAAAACAGGAAAATTATAAATGTTATAAAATTATAAACAATGTAGAAAAATTATAGTACTTATTCATTGTTGGTGGAGTTGTAAACTGATCCAACCATTCTGGAGAGCCATTTGTAACTATGCCCAAAAGATTATAAAAATGTGCATGCCTTTTGACCCAGCAATACCACTTCTAGGGCTGTATCCCAAAGAGATCGTAAAAATGGGGAAAGGATTCACTTGTGCAAAAATATTCATAGCAGCCCTCTTTGTGGCAGCCATGAACTGGAAACTGAGGGGATGACCATCAATTGTTGAATGGCTGAACAAGTTGTGGTATATAAATGTAATGGAATATCATTGTGCTATAAGAAATAATGAGCAGGTGGACTTCAGAAAAACCTGGAAACATTTATATGAACTGAGTGAATGAGCAGAACCAGGAGAACATTGTACACAGAAACAGCCATATTGTGTGATGACTGACTTTAATAGACTTAGCTCTTCTCACCAGTGCAAGGATCTAAGACAACTCCAAAAGACTCATGATGGAAAATGCTCTCTTTTTTGTTTTGTTTTGTTTTTTTCTTTCTCATGGCTCCTCTAATTTGTTCTAATCCTTCTATACAACATGAATAATGTGAAAATATGTTTAATTAGAATGTATATGTAGAGCCTATATTGGATTGCATGCCATCTTGGTGAAGGAGAGGAGAGGGAGGCAGAGAAAATTTAAAACTTATTGAAATGAATGCTGAAAACTAAAAATAAATAAATTTATAAAAGTAATAATAATAAATGTATCCATTTATTTTTACATACAAAAAAGACATTAAATGGAAATTTGGGGGAAACTTTGCAGAAGCTGCAGATGACACAGGGCCAAAAATTTTATGTGTATTTTGGGGGGAAGGGAGGACCATGCCCTGGGTCTCCAACAATGTGGAAGGGATAATCCTGGTTTCCCTGTTTCCTGGACAGAGCTTTAGCCTCAGCTACCCTGACCCATTCTTTGCTTCAAGTCTTTCTTAGCTAACTTGTCTTTGATAAGCAAATATACTTCCTTAATTGATGCCTTCCACGCTCAAACTGCCATGCTTTATGAAGTCCAGTTTTCCTCAGTAGTTTCTTTTCCTCTTTTTAGCCTCTTCTCTGCCCAACTCTCTACTCTTTAGCATTTTCTCACTCATACTTCCCACCCTAGGATTCTCTCTATTGCCACAAGAGATTTCTCCCAGCAGTATTTTCTGCTTACAGTTATCCCTTCCATATCACAGGGGTTAGGGGTGTGGTGCCCCCCATGATCTGGAAAATCTGTATAAAATCAGTAAGAATAGAGGCAGACCCTTCACTGTAATTTTCCTTTAGGAAATCATATAAGGACTTAACCTTTGCTCATATGATGCCAGAGTCTACTGGAATGCCTTTTTTTAATAACAATCCTGTATTTCTGGGCTTCTAAATTTTTTTTTTCTGTATCATCTACTGGTCTTTGCGTGTCATTTACAGCTTCTATAAAACTCCCCCAAAATTCCCATTTGATTCCTTTAGCTGACCCATGATATATAGAAACCAATATAGAGGAAGTTGCTATATTATACTACAACTACAACGTCAGTTTCATTTAAATCCACATTGCCTTGCATATTAGATCAGTCTTCACATTGCAACAGGGTATAACACAACCCACAAAAAAGCTTAGCAAGCATTTCTTTGCAGACAGAAACAACTAAATACACCTAGCATGGGAGATGGTATTACCCTTTTACTCCCCATCATTGTTTATCCTTTTAGTTTCCAAGGCACAGGAATCAACCTGGAGGAGAGACACGAAAGGGACTGGAGCCATGTTATCCTTCTGGAAGGAGAAAAAGAAGCAATACTGGGTTGCAGTAGCAACAACCCCTCCACAGAAGAAGATGATGGAGAGCCCAAAATCTGCCGTGTGTGTGGAGACAGAGCTACAGGTTACCACTTCAACGTCATGACCTGTGAAGGGTGCAAGGGATTTTTCAGGTAGAGTGAATGTTCCCACACCAGTGACCTCTTTGAAATAGAAAGTAACCAGGCTATCCCACAAACCTATCACATGACCCCATCTTTCAAATGGGCATAATCTACAAAGATATAACAATAGAATGGATGTGAAAGTTCTTTGAAAACTTAAAAATTTAGAATTTTTTTTAAAATAACAATATTGTTAAAAGCATATTGATGCTCATGGCCCTAGGAACTCCTAAAGAATCTAGGCTCGGACCAAGTGGGTCTGACCCCCGGGTTTGACACATGAAAAAGTCATTTTCCCTTTCTCAGTTTATTGTATGTATCCAGTGTTTATTCCAAGAAAATCTCCAAATATATCTTACCTCCTGCCTATGTTTTTCTATAAGTAAATGATGGCCAGTTCCCATATAAACACTCAGGGTAACAAATTCTTATGAGTGGAATATGGCATTTCTTTCACCCCACTGCATATTTAGAAGATGCAAAAGACACAGGAGCCCATAAAAGATGAAAGAAAACACATAACACATTAACAACAGTCCATAGAGAGCTGGATTTGGAGTCAGGAAAGTCTAAGTGAAAATCCTACCACTGATACTTATATTAGCTGTGTGACTTAACTTCTCTGTGCCTCTGTTTCCTCCCCCTGAAAATGAGGGGCTTATATTTAATGATATCTAAGGTCCCTCCCAGCTGCAAATCTGAGATCCTGTGACCCCTAAGAAGGAAATGAACTTGTTGCTATCATTGAGGAAAATTTCACATTCAGAGGCAGTGTAGTGGATGGAGAGCAGGGTCTGGAGTCAGTAAGATCTGAGTTCAAATTCAGCCTCAGATACTTATTAGCTACATATCCCCAGCAAGTTATTTAAACTCCATCTACCTTAGTTTACTCAACAGCAAAATGGGGATAATAATAGCACCTACTTCCCAGGGCTGTTGTGAGGATCAAAGAGGATATTTATAAAGCACTTAGTACAGTACCTGGAACATAGGAGGCACTTAATAAATGCTTGTTCCCCTCTGGTGAATCTCTGATTCTCCTGAAGGGTCTTATACAGTACACTCAAGTATTGTAGTAACCCCTGCTGGTTGGAGGAAAGAAAGAAAGAAAGAAAGAAAGAAAGAAAGAAAGAAAGAAAGAAAGAAAGAAAGAAAGAAAGAAAGAAAGAAAGAAAGAAAGAAAGAAAGAAAGAAAGAAAGAAAGAAAGAAAGAAAGAAAGAAAGAAAGA